>NW_025851212.1:0-7254 GCF_002878395.1 Capsicum annuum
TTTTTTGAAATATTTATATCGTTGTAAAGCTTATTCAATAACCTTGGCATGGAACCATCGACGGGCAAATATCGGTATAAATAAAATAAAAAAATTAATTCTATATAAATAAGACCAATACACGTACTTGAATACGCCAATATATGTACTTGAATACGGGGTGTTACATCCTTCCCCCCTTTAGGAAATTCGTCCTCGAATATTAGCATAGTTATTCAACTGAAACAAGTTCAAGTCCATCATTAACATTCACATCATCACATAAATACTATGCATATATAAAGAAAAACTTACTTGTTAATGTTCTAACTCCGTTTCTTGAACTTCCTCTTCATATTTGAACAAATGAGGGTACTTAGATTTCATTGCTTCCTCAGCCTCCCATGTAATGTCTTCCCTTTGACGATTTCTCCAACGTACTTTCACCGATGCTATCTCTTTATTTCTCATCTTCTTAACTTGGTGATCTAGAATAGCAATTGGCACTTCCTCATAGGTAAGATCTTCCGTAATTTGCACATCCTCAGTAGAAGTGATATGTGATGGATCTCTGATGCACTTTCGAAGCATTGACACATGAATTACCGGATGTACTGATGAGAGCTCTTGGGGTAGCTCTAATTTATATGCAACTTGTCCAAACCTTCGAGTGATCTTATATGGGCCTATATAACGTGGACTCAACTTCCCTTTCTTGACAAATCTCATTACCCCTTTTATTGGTGATACCTTCAAAAATACCCAATCACCTATAGAAAACTCTAGCCCTCTCCTTCTACTATCCGCATATGACTTGTGTTGACTTTGGGCTGTTTTCAGTCGTTGCTGAATTACTTTAACCTTTTCTATGGCTTGATAAACAAGATCCGATCCGAACAAAAGAGTTTCACCCACTTCGAACTATCCTATTGGTGATCTACACTTCCTTTCATATAAAGCTTCATATGGTGTCATTTTGATACTTGAATGATAGCTATTATTGTAGGCAAACTCTATAAGAGGTAAATGATCATCGCAGTTGCCCTTAAAATCTATTACATAAGCTCGTAGCATATCTTCAAGTGTTTGGATGGTACGTTCTGCTTGTCCATCTGTTTGAGGGTGAAAGCTGTACTCAACTTCATTTGTGTTCCCAAACACCTCTGAAAAGACTTCCAAAAGTTTACGGTAAATTGGGTTCCCCGATCTGATATAATAGAGATTGGCACTCCATGTAATCGGACTATCTCTTTAATATACAGCTTCGCATACTCTTCAACTGTGTAAGTGGTCCTAACTGGTAGGAAATGTGCGGATTTAGTAAGCCTATCAACAATCACCCATATAGAATCAAACTTTCGGGATGTACGAGGTAAACCAATAACAAAATCCATGTTGATCATGTCCCACTTCCATCTTGGAAGATTAATGCATTGCATATAACCTCCGGGTTTTTGGTGCTCAACTTTAACTCTTTGACAATTTGGACATTCAGCTAAAAATTTTGTAATGCTCTTCTTCATGTCATTCCACCAATACATATCTTTCAAATCTTGATACATTTTGATTGATCCTGGATGAATGGAATACCTTGAAAAATGTGCCTCTGTCATAATATTCTTTCTTAGCCCGTCTACATCCGGCACACACAATCGGTTTTGGCACTGAAGTACTCCTTCTTGCGTAAGCTCAAATGCCTTGTTCTCACCACTCTGAACGTTTTCCTTAAGCTGTAATAAAATAGGATCTGCATATTGCTTCTCTTTCACTTCAGCTACTAATGAAGATTCCGCAGCATTATGTGCGATAAGCTCTTCATTCGGAGTTTCAAGAAGGCGAACTCCCAAACTAGCTAACTGGTGAAGATCTTTTATCATCCCTTGCCTTTCTATAGGCGCCATCATAGCCTTATGACTTAACGCATTAGCTACCATATTTGCTTTCCCTGGATGGTACAAGATATCAACATTGTAGTCCTTTAATAGTTCAAGCCATCTCCGCTGCCTTAAACATAGATCCTTCTGATTAAAAATATATTGCAAGCTCTTGTGGTCAGTATATATATCAACATGAACCCCATATAAGTAGTGGCGCCATATCTTTAAAGCAAAAATAACTGCTGCCAGCTCAAGATCGTATGTAGGATAATTTTTCTCATGTGGCCACAATTGTCTAGAAGCATATGCTATTACCTTACCATGCTGCATCAATACACATCATAAACCAATTTTGGAAGCATCACAACACACTGTATACCCTTCGGTGCCTTCTAGAAGTACCAACACGGGTGTAGAAATCAACTTATTCTTTAAATCTTGAAAACTCTTCTCACAGGCATCATTCCATTGGAATTTGGATGCTTTATGGGTTAGCTTGGTTAAGGGTGCTGAAATGGAAGAAAAGTCTTTAAAAAACCTTCTATAATAACCGGCCAACCCGAGAAAACTACGAATCTCCGTAGGCGTTGTGGGCCTTGGCCAGTTCTTCACAGCTTCTATCTTTTGAGCATCAACCTTTATCCCTTCACTAGATACAATATGATCCAAAAATGCCACCGACTTTAACCAAAACTCACATTTAGAGAACTTTGCATAAAGCTTATAATCACGAAGAGTCTGCAATGCCTGTCGTAAGTGATTGGCATGGTCCTCTTCTGATCTAGAATAAACAAGAATATCATCTATAAAAACCATCACAAATACATCCAGGAATGGCTTAAACACCCTATTCATCAAATCCATAAAAGCTGCGGGTGCATTTGTTAGCCCAAATAACATAACTACAAACTCGTAATGACCATACCATGTTCGGAAAGCTGTCTTGGGTATATCATTCTCTTTGACCCTCACATGGTGGTAACCTGACCTCAAATCAATCTTAGAAAAGCACTTGGCGCCCTGTAACTGATCAAATAAATCATTAATTCTTGGGAGAGGATATTTATTCTTAATAGTCACCTTATTCAATTGCTGATAATCAATACACATCCTCAGCGAGCCATCCTTTTTGCGCACAAATAACACTGGTGCTCCCCAGGGGGACATACTAGGCCTTATGAATCCCTTCTCTAGCAAATCTTTCAATTGCTCTTTCAATTCTCGTAATTCTGCTGGGGCCATTCTATACAGAGGAATGGAGATTGGTTGGGTGCCTGGGATTACATCAATACCAAACTCTACTTCTCGTTCAGGAGGCAAACCTGGAAGATCTTCAGGAAATACATCAGAAAATTCATTTACCACCGGAACAGCGTGAAGAGTTGGTGGCTCCGCTTCTGTATCCCTTAATCTAGCTAAATGATATATGTATCCCTTGGAAATCATTCTTCTTGCCTTAAAATAAGAAATAAATCTACCTCTTGGCGTGCTAATTTCACCTTTCCATTCAAGGACTGATTCATTTGGAAAATAAAAATACACCTTTTTCGTGCAGCAATCAATTGTGGCATAACAAGACGCCAACTAGTCCATACCCATTATAACATCAAAATCTACCATTTCTATCTCCACAAGATCAGCCATCGTATCATGACCACAAACAGTTACTATGCAGTTTCGATAAACCCTTCTAGCTATAATAGATTCCCCAACCGGTATGGATACTTCAAATGGCTTAACTAACAGTTCGGGTATTCTTTCGAACTTTCCAGCAACCAATGGAGTAACATAATATAATGTAGAACTGGGATCAATTAAGGCATATAAATCAAATAAAAAGATAGACAACATACCCGTAACCACATCTGGGGAAGCCTCTAAATTCTGTCGATCCACTAGAGCATACGTACGATTTTGAGCCCCGCTAGAACTCGTGGCTCCTCTATCACCTCTAACACGACCCATTGGTTGTGCACCCCTTCCTGAATAAGGCATTGATGATGATGATGCAACAAATGACCCCGTAAGTCGTGCCATACCCCCTATGCCCCTTCGTGGACATTCTCTCATCATATGCCCCGACATACCGCACCAAAACCAAACATTGGTCCCCATCCGACATGCGCCCAAATGATACCTTCCACATTTATTGCATGGCTCTCGAAGAGGTCTCGATTGGCTCATATTCCCTTACCCTTGGTACCCCACTGTCCGCGAACTCTGACTCTCACTTCTGTGCCCAAATTAATTTCCTCTGGACCCTTGGAACTGTGGTTAGGCACTAGCTGCAGAATAAAAAGATAATGGCCTAGGTGGTCTAGCAGAAAACTGTGGTCTGAACCCTCCTTGGGATGCCATGAACTGCCCTCTTGGAATATCCTCTTTCTAATTCCTGTGTTCTTCTCCTCTACCTCTGATCTTCCATTTTCTGTGCAAAAGCTTGGATCCTCGCTATGTCCATATCTTTGTTCAAAGCGGCAATAGTATAATCTCTAACCAGATATGGATCTAGCCTATCCACATATTGATGAACTCTGTCATCCATAGTAGCTAAAACATTAGGAGCATATCTCGACAAGGAATTAAATCAGAGACTGTACTCCATCACGCTTATATTTCCCTGACGAAGATTTAAAAACTGATCTGCACGAGCCTGACGAATCTTGAATGGAATATAATGATCAAGAAATGCCTCTTTGAACTCTTTCCAAGTAGTTGGGGGTGCATCAATACCCCTAGATTATTTCCAGTCTTCATACCAATATATATCCTCCCCTTTAAATCTATACGCCTCTAACTCCACTGTCTCTCTACCCGTTACATGCATAACATCTAAGGCCCTTTGAATTTGATCAATAAAGTCCTGTGGGTCCTCGTTAAGATCTGATCAAGTAAAAGTGGGAGGATCCATCTTAAGAAAATCCTGTGTTCGAAGGCTAGCCGCCCTATCTATACCACTAGGACCTGTGGTAGGAATGGCTTGCCCTTAAGCTTGCCCAGCAACTGTACGAGTCAAAAGTTGCACTGCATTTCTAAGATCTTGATCAACAGCATTAATAGGTGGCTCTGCGGATATAGTTCTCCTCCCCCTTATTTCTTCCGGACTAGAGGAAGTTTTTGATGCATGCTCAGCTGGAGCCTCACTTTGATTAGCTGGTATAGTGGGTGACTTACTAGTCCCCTCTCCGGCAGCCACATCTACTTGCTTATCGGTATTCTTGCTTCTGGTAACCGGCATCATTACTATAATAAGAGAAACAAACGAATTCAGTGGTCAACTATGACTTCATATACAATATAGACTCTATCGCATGATATAAGACATGAAGAAAAGAAACAATTCCTAAATGTCCATAGCCTCCTGTTTATAGATGCGGTGCACGACACACAGATAAACAAGACTCTACAAAGACACGGCTTTGTAGACTCACTAGGATGAACTTCTCTGATACCACTTTTGTCATGCCTCAAATCCTGTTGGGGCGAACTGGCACCCGTAACCGAGGAGGCCCAGGAGAACCAGCTCATAACCTTATACTTCCCATGCATACCTCTATGACAACCCGAAATTCGAACAGCATCATGTCGCATATAAAAGGAAGTAATCACCTGTATAAGCTCGAGCACACATATATATGTATATACAATACTTGGCCGTTGGAGCCATCACGTCTATTAACAAAATACCACCTTGACTGTACATTAGGTCTACAAAGCCTCTAGACAATACACAGAGTTTAACTAAGGTCGGAACACACCCCACCATATAACTAACTTCTATACAATACCAAAAGTGACTGGATATGACACGGAAAGCCCCGAAGTAAACTGGAGCTCACCAAAAGCAGCTGGGTATCCTGGCTCCTACTTGTGCGGTGTATGAGCTGAGGTACCTGTGCCTGCAGCATAAAATGCAGGTCCCCCGCGGGGGACGTCAGTACGAAATATGTACTGAGTATGTAAAGCTGTAGATAATCACATATGATATAGGAGCTCATAGAAACCAAAAACAAGTGAATAAATCGTAATAGGAGTGGACCACACTTACTAGAACTTGTGACAACCTGTATATTGTATTTATTCAATCACTTTACCTTCGTTCTTATCATATTTATAATCATTACTGTACTGTACTGTGACTATTAGGCTGCCTCCAGTACATATCAACTGGGATCGACCCATGCTAGGCTTATGGCCTTGGGATACCACCAATAAACACATAAATAGGGATCGACCCATGATAGACTTATGCCCCTAGGATACCACCCGATAAGAGAGAACTTCCATCACTTAGTTCAATTAATCTTTGAGATTGTTATTTTGGTCGCCACCACATTTTTGATACTTTGAAACAATGATACATCAATAAGAGACATATAAATAGACCATCAATGCAATAACAATGAAGTAAGAACTCATTGACACATCAATAAAGTGTTTTGGAGTCATCAATGCCATAACAATGAAGTAGGAACTTATTGGTATATCAATGAAACGTTTTGGAGTCATTAATAGCACATGGATCTTGTTCGAGTAACCGGATACCTTCTGACATTCATTAGTGCAATAAATATGTAAGATTTGGAAAACAAGTAAGTATTGGAATGTCTTGACATCTTGTAGGGTGGAAACAAGATCATTGGTAACGTAGGACATCATACAAAATCATTATGGATCACATGTTACTGAATAACTTTGGAAACTTTCTTAATATAACAATTGTTCACTTTCATGACAAAGATATGGAATAGAGTATGCTTTACATACCTGACTGTCAACCTTCAATACTAGTCCCAAATGGACTTTTCTTCTTTTCAAATTACTTATCTACAATGAACATATATAGCAATCTAGTATTAGCGACCAAATGTCACAATTCAATTATTTGAATTCACCAAACTAATGGTTAAGTAGTAAGCCTTAATTACACCATAAAGGGTGTCACTTTAACCCTCTTATACTCCAATTACATTCACATGCCATGCATATTCATACAACATCCTCCAATATCAAGTTTGGATTCATTTATCCTTCCAACCAATCCATTAAACCAAATTGAGCCACAGACATAAATAATCATCAATTCAATAGTATATCACCATATCCACCTTCCATAACTCAATTACCATATCCACCTTCCACAATTCAATACAACCAAACCATGCAAAATAGTCCATAACCCTATTTTCATCACTTTTCAATAATAACCAATACATATAATCCTCTATCACACATATACATATGGAAGAGAACAAAGACAAACAATATTCATACCTTAGAATTCACCTCTTGATTATGCAATCCTGCTTTCACAAATAATAGGTGCCGTTCGAAGCTCTCGAGATGACAATCGCAGTTATCGGATTACTTTGGAATTTCTACGGTTGAATCAAAAGTA
>NW_025851213.1:0-1471 GCF_002878395.1 Capsicum annuum
ATATTGGAGGGTTTCCTGGAAGATATGGAGATTGGCATTTCGAAGTTAACTAGCCTATGGATTGGTGGGCAATTCATAAAGGCAAGATGCGATATAAGTTTAGAAGTGGTGGCAGAGGAGTACCTATGATACGGGATGGACAGCGGAAGCCACAAAACAAACGCCAAATCAGTCCACTAGTTTGTAGAACCTGTGGACTTATTAGTGGACTTATTTGGTGACCACTCTCGGATTCACTACAACAACAAGAAGAACGAAATATAAAGGTGTGTTTCAACCCCAAAACAGCCACCAAACTAGATTTAACAACAAGAAGATGAAGAACAAGATGAACTAAACAATGGGAATAACAACAACAACATAAACGGGTACAATACGAGATACAAACGTTACAAGATTGCAAGAATAGAAAGGATAGATAGAGTGACATACACTATCTCATGAACTAAGAACCTAAGTGTATTCAAGCACCTAGACCCTTAATACAATGATAATAGGAACACCTACTCTCTTCGGTGAGCACAAGAGAGACCTCAACCTCCTCTAGCACCCAACGTTCTAAGCAAGAATGCAACACTAGTGATTCCAAGCAAGAACACAAGTTTCAGATTTGCCTCAAGGAAAGAGTACTTTGTCTTTCTATGTTATACAGCATTCATCATTCATCAAAATCTAAGACAAAAATGACCTATAGTGTTCTATTTATACTAGGTTACAACTAGAATACAAAATGACCAAAAGGCCCTTTAATGAAAAGCCTCAAAATATCGCCCATGGAGTGTAGTGTAGTGTAGTGTAGTGTAGGCTGATTTTGGTGTGTTTAGGCCCTCTTTTACACCTCACTTGTGCACTTCCTTGGGCGGATTCATTACGCACTCATTCACGTCCATCCTCGTGGTCGTACTTGTATCAACCTAGAAGAGTTAATTGATAGAAATCTAATTTTGACTAGTAGACGAAGGGCTAATGGAAGGGTGAGAACTTGTAAAATTCATGATCATCTACGGTAGTTGTGCATAAGAGAAGCTCAAATTGAGAATTCAGCGCATGTCTTGAATGCTAATTACTGCATTTCTTCAGAAGGCATACATTATCAACGACGATTGATGCTTCCGGTTAATATTAATTGGTATGAGTTTGATTATCTTCTGGAGCATGGGAGCGGTACTACAAGTACAACACGCAGCTTGGTTGTTACGAGCAATCCTAGTGAAGCTTGTGTATACATCCCACATTTCAAGCTGCTTAATGTGCTGGATGTGTCTTCAATTTATCAGGATTTCTCTCGTGTAATATCTGAACTTGTACATTTGAGATATGTAGCTGCAAATATTGAGGAAGTTCCTTCACTAGCCAAATTGTGGAATCTACAAAGCATAATTCTTCATAATTCTACAACAAGAGATTTGCATCTTCCACAAGATATCTGGACAATGTCAGAGATAAGACATCTGAAAATTGGATGGAAAAT
>NW_025851214.1:0-947 GCF_002878395.1 Capsicum annuum
AAAAAAATAGTGGTAAGTTAATGGATTGAAAGAAGAAGAAGAAAAGAGAAGAAGAGGAAAAATTACGAAAGTGCCACTGAAAATTTACGAAAATGCCACTCAAACGCGCCTTCCATGCGTGCGTCACACGCACCTTGCCAACTCAGCAAAAGTGTCAAAATGACATACTTTATACCTACTTGAGGTGCAAAAATGAAACAATTTCCACTTGAGGTGCCTAAGTGAAAGATGACGCGTACCTAAGGGGACTGCGTATGTATTCTGCCTTGAAAAAATGTGGGTTCACCTTAGATGTCACATCATTAGGGCACACTTGACATTTTGAAAAAGATATTTGACTATTTTATCATTTTGAAATTTATGATCAACTTTTAAGACTATATAAGAGAAATAAAAATTCTAAAGTATTTATGAAATAATAAATTTATCTTTAGTCGTCCTCCAATTCACTCTTCTATATACAAATAATTTGGGATTTGGACTCAATTCAAAGTTGACTTTTGGGCTGATGTTTCTTTGACTAAACATCGAAACATTCTAAAAATATGGGTAATGATCTAATACTATAATATAAGGGAAATCACATGAATATATAATTTAAGGATTAATATTGTAAAGAAAAAATATATCGAATCACCTCAAAATTTGCAGCCAAAACTTATTTAGACCCTTAACTAGTCGGACAATTATATACCCCCTTAATAACTTTAAAGTGAATTAATTTCAACCCTAAAAAAATTATACCATTCTCACTACGGAGAGTGAAGTACACACGCCCCACGTCATTGCCAAATCAATGCCACATTAGTGCCATGTCAACGCAAGAAATTATAATTTTTTTTAAAAAGTAATCCAACACTCATATTATTTTTATATATTTTTTTTTAAAAAGCAAAAAATATATATATACTACTTATATATATATATATATATATATATATATATAT
>NW_025851214.1:1047-3052 GCF_002878395.1 Capsicum annuum
TATATTAAAAAATATATATTTTTAAAATATATATATATAAAAAAAAACCACCCCACCCCTTTCCTCCTCCTCCTTCTTCTTCAACCTCCCCTCCTCCCCAATTCGTTCCTCATTCTTCTTCGATTCTTTAACAACCCCTCCACCCCCACTCCCCTTTCCTACTTCTCCTTTATTTTCTTTTTCTCCATTAACACTATTGTTTTACCATTAACACCAATAACTTGATTCGAATATAACAAGAAATTGATAAATAACTTGTTCATGTAGATTAAGCCATGACTCCTTCATCAACAGTTAAAAATCAACAATTGTAAGTAGAACAAAACCTAAACCCATCCATAATAATTTTAGGTCTATCAAATGATTTAGCAACAATAATACTAATATTCGTTCCTTTGTTTCAATCTTCCATGAAAATACTCTCTTCTTTAATTTTTTTCACTATTAACACCATTATTTCAAAACTTCACAAATTGTCATGCAGGTTACAATACATAACTTGATTTAAATTTAACAAGGAATTGACAAATAAATTAACAAATTGTCACAAATGCTCCGATAAGAACAAGACGAGTAAGTGATAAATTGTCATCACAGTTTCACCTATGTTTCATGCTCGGAAATTAAGAAATTGATAAATTCGAATCAAGCTATTTATCATCACAAATTGGATGTAGTCATTTGAAAAAATTAAATAAAAGTGAAAAAAATAATGAAGGAAGGGGTTAATGGAGCTTAATAATGATGTTCTTGAAAAAAAGAAAGATAGAATTTGACCTAAACGAAGAAGATGAAGAAACAGAGTGGAGTGAGGGTGGAAGGTGTGAAGAAGATGAAGAAATAGGATGGGGGTTACGAAGAAGATGAAAATAGGGTGTTGGGCGTGTGGGTGTGGGTGGGCGCTTTAAAAAAAAAAATTCACACATTTTTCTTTTTTATTACCACGTCAGACGTCAGGATTGAAATTAATTCACTTAAAAATTATTAAGGAGTATATAATTGTCCGACTAGTTAAGAATCTAAAATAAACTTTGAGTTCATGAGTGATTCGATGTATTTTCTCTATTATAAAACATATCAATAGTATTATTTTTTATTTATAAAATGTAATGTTTATTTGAAAAATCTATCATTGTCAGTTTTATTTAACCATTTTCTCACATCCTCCTTCTTTCTCATAATAAAAAAGGATAAAATAAAATAAATAAAACGTACAGAATCAGTTTCTTTCCTTTCTCCCCCCAAATGGCTTCACTACTTCACCCAAACTCCCTTAAATTTTCCACATTTTTTCTCTCATTAAATCAACTAATTAGTTCTTCATTTCTTTAAATTTTCTTTAATCGGATCAACGTTGTTGTTAATAATTTCCAAAAATCATAGAGAAGGTGTACAGAGTGGAGGAAAAGGAACAGGAGAAAAACGGCTATGAAGGAGAAAGAAGATAAGAGAGGAATGAGAATTTTTTTTTTTGGTTGGTTGGTTGGGTTGGGGGGAGGGGATGGCACCTTATATAGCCCATGGATAGATCAGCAAGTGGCTTTGCTATGTTGTTTTTGTGTGATTGCTTACTTGTACTATTGGTAGATTTTACTCAAGGCGCTGCTACAGCCTCAAAAAGAGCAATGGCTGCACTAAAAGGTGGTCGGCTAGATTGAATTTTTTGGTAGTTTTGATGAGTTTTCAGAATTTTTCAGTGCATCGATGGAGGAAGATATCAATGATTTTATGATGCATAAATAACATAGAAATTAGTGTATCAGTAATTTTATTGTGTATGAATGGTATAGAAATTGATATTTCAACAGTTTTATCATGTCTAAATTGTATAGAAATTAGTGTATTAATAATTTTTTGGTGTTTGAAATAGTTAAAAGTTGGTGTATCAATAATTTTATGATGGTTGACGTATACAAAGATTGGTGTATCAATAATTTTATGGTGTCTGAAAGAGTTAGAAATTAGTGTATCAATAATTCTATGGTGTTTGAACGAAATTGATGTA
>NW_025851215.1:0-2428 GCF_002878395.1 Capsicum annuum
ATTTACTATGAACTATACCTATCAAGTGGGTAGGGCCGGGTCAACCCCGAATCGGTCTGTGAAAGTTAGCCGGGTTGTGGGACGGGTCGGATCCTAGCCTGGTTAAACGGGCCGGTCCGGTTCGTGGCCCAACAGTAAAAATTTCAAAACAACCCTAACCCGGCCCACTTAACCCAACTCGGTTCAACCCACCTAAACCCGGTCAAAAACGGTTAAAAATCCGGTCAAAAAACATTTTTTTTTCTCTCCAATATACAATATATATACCCACCTATATACATTTTAAATACGTTAAACAATATATATACACTATATATACAGTATATACTACATTAGAATTTTAAAAAATATATATACATGTACACAATTACACATGTAATCGTGTATACGACTATACGTTAGTTAAATATATATATATTACTCTAAATAAAACATATTCTACAAGATATATACTACAATATAATGATATATATAATAATTTATAAAACATATACACATGTATACGTATACGTCTATAGAAGATATATACACATATATACGTACCATTCAATCTATATGTGTTACTTTAAATAAAATATACTACAATATATATATATACTACAATATATGCACACACTATATATATAGTTATACACTAATTTATAAAACATATACACATGTATACGTACCATTCAATATATACGTACACATATAAAATATATGTACTTTTTAAAATAAAACAAATATAATAAATTAATAATACTTTATAGTAAATTAGTAATATATTAAAAAAAAGGACAGGCCGGTGCACTAAAGCTACTGCCATGCGCGGTGTCCGGGAAAGGGCCCCACCACAAGGGTGTATCGTATGCAGCCTTACCTTGCATTTCAATTTTTTAGTATAAATTCATAATATATTAAAATTAAGTATTTAATTTATACTAAAAATTCAATTTAATTTAAACTAAAAAATTAAAACTCGGCCGGATCGGTTAACCGGCGAGCCTGTATCGGTTTTGATCCAGGCCGAGTTAACTGGGCCCAAAAAAGATTAAACCAGCCCGATACCGGGTACCCTATAGTCCGTGGGCTGATCGGACTGTTACATCCACATACCATCTTTAAAAAAAACTCTGTTCTTTCATTTTCTTAAACAAAAGATGCCTATATACCATCTTTAAAAAAAACTCTGTTCTTTCATTTTCTTAAACAAAAGATGCCTATAGTGATAGAGCTGGGGGGAATCACTAACCCTATATATTAATCAAGAGGGGATATAACAATTTGACAACACGTAGGAGGGACATAGACCTTAATCTCTTCGATTCATTAATTCCACTACATATAAATCGGAAAAACGGAAAGTACAATTGTTATCATAACAAAGTAAACGTCACAATCCATTAATAGAACAAGCACACCAATAACATCTTTTGCAATGTTAGCAAAGAATCAACTAGGCTGACGACATGGATAAATTAAAAATACAGAAACAAAGAAACAAAATAACAGTTGTGTGTTTTTATATTTTTTATTTGTTTATTTGATTATACTGTTATCTGTTCAGAATTGGAGGTCTTATCGAAACAATTACTCTACTTTATCAGAAGTAGTGGCATGAAATGCGTACACTTTACCCTCCCAGACCCCACTTTGTGGGAACACACTGGACCTCCCAGACCCCAATTTGTGAGAACACACTGGGTATGATGTTATTTTAGAAACAAAATAACATTAGACTAAATAATACAATTGCACTACAAGGTCTCAATTGAACAGATTAAACATGAAACCTATAAGGTAAATCCTCCAAGAGGTCGTTGCACCTGTGTTAGAAAATCCAAAATGCATTTTTGGAGGAACCAACGTGTTTGTGAAATATCTAAGCTAACATAAGTAACAAAAGTTTGTAAACGTTTGTTTTGGTAGATCGCTTACATTTTGATGTGTAAGGGTGTTAAGTGGGCCGGGCCGGATCAACCCAAAATCGGTCCATTAAATTTAGTCAGGTTGTGGGCCGGGCTGGGTCCAAATTGGAGTTAAGTGGGCTTGACCGGGTTCAACAATAAAATTTTTAAAAATAATCCTAACCCGGCCCACTTAACCCAATCCGGTCAAACCCACCTAAACCCGATCAAATCAGGTTAAAAATTCGATCAAAAATATTTTTTTTTTTCAATATATACTATATGTACCCACCTATATACATTTTAAATATGTTAAACAATATATATACAGTATATATAGATACTATACTATATTAGAATTTAAAAAATATATACTCATATACACAATTACACATATATACGCACCATTCAATGTATATGTACTACTTTAAATAAAATTTACAAAAATATATATACATTACAATATATATATATATATATACTAATTTATGAAAAATATACACATGTATACGTTAAATATACACGTCTATAGAAGATATATA
>NW_025851216.1:0-1064 GCF_002878395.1 Capsicum annuum
TGTGGTGACCTTCACAGGAGATACATCAACATTCATAGACTCCTTGTTGTCATTTTTAGGGACAAACTTGCCCCATTTTTTGGGTTCATGCTTGTCCTTTCCCCTTCAAGGGTCATAGATAGGCGTTGATCCTTTTCTAGTAGAAAACATGCTCAACTCCATATCGTGAGCACAGGTAGCTAGATATTCAAAGAATTTAGGCTTAATGCCTTGCAAAATGTAGAGAAGTTCCCAGTGTATTCCTTGGATGCACATCTCTATTGTAGAAGCTTCGCTGAGCCTATCTTTGTAGTTTAGGCTAGCATTTCTCCATCGATTGATGAATTCAATAACTGGTTCATCCTTTCTTTATCGAGTATTCTTGAGCTCTACCATTCTAACTATATGCCTTGTGCTATAAAATTAATTTAGGAACTCGTGCTCTAATTGCTTCCAGTTATCGATGGAATTAGGCTCAAGGTCTGTATACCAATCAAAGGTGTTTCCCTTTAGGGAACGAACAAACTGTTTGAAAATATAGTCATCGTAAGTTCCAATATTATTACATGTATCAACAAAGTGTGCGACATATTGTTTTGGGTTCCCTTTGCCCTCAAATTGTTGAAATTTGGAAGGTTGATAGCCGACAGACATTTTAAGGCTATCAATCCTTGCTGTGTAAGGCTTGACATAAGCAAGGGAAGACTTAGTGATAACATGATACCTGTCTTTGAGGCTCCCTTTAATGAATTTACTCAATTTTCCAATCAGGATCATTCCCTCAGAAGAAACTTGCACCTCTTTAATTAGTGGTATTTGTTTCACAGAATTTTTTGTCTCATGAACCTCTGGAGATTTTCCAGGTGCATGGATAAAATCTTTGTCTATAAGACCTTCTATCATATCCACCATCTTATCAATTCGATCATCTTGATTCTGAACATATTTGGTTAAGCCATCAATTGTCTTTTGCCAAATTCGTAAGTTGCTCCTCCATAGACAAGGCATTATTTACCATCGATTGCATAATCACTGGAAATGTTGGAGAGTAGCACATATTATCACATAATTTGATCTTTGAAGTG
>NW_025851216.1:1164-3483 GCF_002878395.1 Capsicum annuum
TCTCATGAACCTCTGGAGATTTTCCAGGTGCATGGATAAAATCTTTGTCTATAAGACCTTCTATCATATCCACCATCTTATCAATTCGATCATCTTGATTCTGAACATATTTGGTTAAGCCATCAATTGTCTTTGCCAAATTCGTAAGTTGCTCCTCCATAGACAAGGCATTATTTACCATCGATTGCATAATCACTGGAGATGTTGGAGAGTAGCACATATTATCACATAATTTGATCTTTGAAGTGCTCAACTTATGCGGTGTAGTCGGAGATGATGAGTTGCTTGAACAACCGTCGCTCTTCGCGCCAGAGTATTTGGAACCGAAATGCTCAAGTAGAGCTAGAGTCTCCTTAAGAGATTCTGCCACATTGCTTCCTCCTTCTGAAGCACTTGAATTGGACTTCTTTCCTTTTGGGGTTGAAGATCCAAATATTAGAGTTGGTGCGGACGACACTGAATGTGTTTGTTGTCCTATCAAGCCTGCCTTGCTTCTTGTGACAGCTCCTAAGCTTCCGAAAGTAATACCCAGGATATTTTCTACTTCTGCAGAGAACGTTGAGTCAATAGCCTTGGAAGCAGTTGATTGAGAGTTGACCTTTTTGGAAGTCATTTCAGTGTTGTTGAACTTTGCAGTTGGAAAAGTTGAGATTAGGGGTAGAGATGGTCCCAATGGGCATGCCAGAATTTGTTAGACAATAAAATTTTTGAGACCAAAAAATAAATAATCGAGATAAGAAAATATCCTGCAATAATCAATTTATTGATTTTAATATGTGAGTGTTACAATCTCTATGAATCCTCTGATTCGCTTTTTCAAATATAAATTCAAGGGCTTAAAACTTGATCTTGAATTTAAACTTGATTTGAATGTTTTGAGGGACTTGATCTTGACTTGTGCTTGAATTCAAGGGCTTTTGAGCTTGATCTTGAATATTGCGGTCATGATCTTGAATCTTGATGAACTTGATTTGAATGCTTGAGCTTTTAAGAGAAATTGTGGCCTTTGATCCATGAGCTTTCTCTTGCTACTTGTTAGAGTTCTAGGGTCCCTCTTTCTGAACTATGAGACCCCTATTATAGTTGTGGAAAAAGAAGAGTCATGATAAAGATGGACTTCCTTTGACCAATCAAATTCAAGTGACGTGTCGCCTTTTATGGGCTTCAATTTTATTGGGTCTGCTGCACTATTTTGACATGTGTCATGATCCTATTGGCTCCTTCACTTGATTTGGCATGCCATATCATTTGACACGTGGCGTTTATTTGGGCCTATAGAATATGACAATATCTTGGGCTTAGCAAAGTGGGCTCATCATTTGTATCTCAAATCAATGGGCTAGCCCAATTAAAAAAATGAACTTTAATTAAATCCATATATGTTTGGACTTAAATAATTAATCCAATTATATTAATCGCCAATATTTATTGAGACTAATATATTTTGAATTTAATATAATTCAAATTTTGTACGAATTTAAATCTTCAAAATTGCATCTCCCACAAGTAGATTATATTTAAAAATTTTATGTATTGAACAAGTATTAAAGGAAGAAGCTTTGTATATGAGGTTCAAGTTATTGCTAGCATCTAATATCCATCTGGTAACATGAGAAGATATTATTGACTTTTCTGTGTTGGGGAAAAAGAATGATTGTTTGCAAGTAATTTGTAGGTTCAAAGAGTGAAGTGTGTGTGTTATTTTGAGGATGAGGCTTTCAGGGATAATCTGATACGAGCTTTGCAACCATGAGTTGCAGTGAGAAGGGAGTAGAAAGAGAAGATAGATTCATAAAGTTTCATTTGTATCTAATTTAGGTAGTTTCTCACAAATTTTAATTATTAACTAATTTTATGTTGGTCATTTAAAGTCCTATTAACGAGAATCTTAATCAAAGCCTAAGTTACAAATTTTGCATTAAAGTTCATATGCATGCATGGTCTTAGTATCAATCTATAGCTAATTAAGTTTTTTTTTTTTCTTTAAAAAAAGAAAATGATCAAATAGTGTTCTATTTTCTCAACGTGCAATCTATTTTTTTTAATACCATATAATGCTTGGCACTATTATTTCATTAGTTTCTCACTTTACGTAATGTTTGATTTACTAAGTTTAATTAAGTTATATCTAACCATAATTAACCAAGTATAAACTTATCCTATTGCTAATTCATTTAGTACGGAATAGAATAATTAGACCAAAAATACTTGGGATCTAAATAAGAACTTAAAAAAAAAAACTATCTAGCTTATTATCTTTATAATATCAGACTAAGTGAAATACGATTTTATTCAAGTCCCATTATAATTGATAAAAGG
>NW_025851217.1:0-1802 GCF_002878395.1 Capsicum annuum
GAAAAGGCAAGAAATGAGCAGACTTAGTCAATCTATCAACCACAACCCAAATGGAATCATGATGGCGTCGGAAAGGAGGTAAACCAATCACGAAGTCCATATTTATCTCTTCCCACTTCCAGGTGGGAATACTAAACTCTTGCATCATACCACCAGGTCTTTGGTGTTCAACCTTAACCTATTGGCACGTTGCATACTTAGCTACAAACACTGCTATATCTTTCTTCATGCCACTCCACCAATGGATTTCCCGCAAGTCTCGGTACATCTTGGTGGCACTAGGATGAATACAATATCGCGCCCTATGTGCTTTAGCCATAATCCTCTGTCTCAGATCATCAACATTTGGGACACACAATACACCCTATAATCTCAACACACCATCTCCCCTTTCGGAGAAAACCTCTACTTTTTGGTCCTTGACTGACTCCTTCAGTCTGACCAAACTAGCATCTAAGTATTGCCTTTCCTTCACTTCCAAAACCAAGGAGGATTTGGAACTACTCTGAACCCCTATACTATCTTCAGTAGAGTCAAACAACCTAACCCCCAATCTAGCCAAATGATGTACATCACGAGCCAACTCTTTCTTACCTTCTACCACATTCGAAACACTACCCATGGACACTCTACTTAGGGCATCCGCCATAATATTGGCCTTGCCCAGATGGTACATCACACTCATATCATAGTTCTTTAACAATTCTAACCATCATCTCTGCCTAAGATTCAATTCTCTCTAGGTAAACATATACTGTAGACTCTTATGATCAGTGAAAACATCAACATGGACACCATACAAATAGTGTCTCTAGATTTTCAAAGCAAACACGACAGCAGCCAACTTAAGGTCATGGGCGGGGTAATTTTTCTCATGGGGTTTCTACTTTCTAGAAGTATAAGCTATCACCTTACCCTTCTGCACCAATACGCAACCCAAACCAACTCTTGAACCATCACAGTACACCATAAAACCATCAACACCATCAGGCAAAGTCAAAACAGGGGCTGAAGTGAGTCGAGTCTTCAACTCCTAAAAACTCTTCTCACAAGATTCGGACCACAAGAACTTCACTTTCTTTTGGGTCAACCGAGTCATAGGAGATGCTATAGAGGAGAAACCCTCAAAAAACGGTGGTAATAGCCAGCTAAACCTAAGAAAGTTCGGATATCAGTCAGAGAAATAGGTCTAGGCCAATTTCTAACAGCTTTGGTCTTTTGGGGATCAACTCTAATACCCTCGGAAGAAATGATATGGCAAGAAAAGCAACTAACCTTAGCCAAATCTCACACTTACTAAACTTGGCAAACAACTTATGATCTCTAAGGGTTTGCAAGACAGTTCAGAGATGATCAGAATGTTCATACTCACTACGGGAGTACACTAGTATATCATCGATGAACACTATGACAAACATATCCAGATATGGTTTGAACACTCGATTCATGAGGTCCATGAAAGCTGCTGGGGCATTAGTTAACCCAAAAGACGTAACAAGAAACTCAAAATGGCCATAACAAGTTTGGAAAATGGTTTTCGGGATGTCACACTCCCTAACTTTGAGCTGATGATAGCCGGAATGAAAGAGAGAAATAACTTGCACCTTGCAATTGGTCAAGCAAATCATCTATTCTCGCAAGGGGGTACTTATCTTTTACGGTGACTTTATTCAGTTGGCGGTAATCAAGGAACATATGCAAAAAGGAGAGCACAAATCAATAGCAGAGAGAGGCACTTTAAGCACGATAGATTTCTGAAAGAAAGAATCACACTTTTTCCTAAAACGTCTTGTAGCCTCTTG
>NW_025851218.1:0-910 GCF_002878395.1 Capsicum annuum
TCTTTGATATTTGTTATATTGTTAGTTTTATTTTGTGTATCGTGTTAGTTTATATGCATTTATCTTTTATGTTTGGTATAGTATTATGATCCTAAGCTGGGAATCTATCGGAAACATCCTCTCTACTTCACCTGGGTAGTGATATGATCTGCATACACTAACCTCCCCAGACCCCACTTCTTATACAGTATTTGATTCATGTATTAAAAATAACACTAATTACATAATTTTTTTTTTACATAATACCCCCACCTTAAGCATGTTAATGCATGCATTAGATCCATTGCATTACTAATGTCATAAATTTTGAGGTATTATTAATACACACCTCAATACACAATAGAGTATATAACTAATTTTTGCATTAGTTATACATAAGATAAAAAGATATATATCAAATAAGGGACTATTAATACACATTAAATTAATGCATGCATTAATTTTTACGTAATACATTCCATGCTTTATCATAGATTTGATTATTATTCCTTGTCTTGAGCCGGGAGTCTATCGGAAGCAACCTTTCTACTTCTCCAGAGGTAGTGATATGGACTACGTACATCTTACCCTCTCCAGACCCCACTATGTGGAAATATACTGAATTTATTGTTGTTGTTGTTATTAATTTTTTAATGCACTCTATCAAACGACCCCATGCTTCTCATTTAATTATACCTTTGCTCCTCTTTAATTATGATAATTGCTCTCTGACTCCACCATGCTTTTTTAAAAGATAAATAAATAGCAATGAATTTAATTTTGTTCATTATTGTACTAATGTTAGGTGAATTCATCAACTTAAAATTAGAGTACATTCACTCATGCTACATGTTATAGCTATAGTTCAAAAAAAGGAAGAGAATTATATGTTTGACATAATACATAAATGTGTTTTCAACTTGACATCATC
>NW_025851218.1:1010-2262 GCF_002878395.1 Capsicum annuum
ATTTGTCATGCAAAACGTGTGCATCTCATACAATTTGTCAAGTAATTAAAGCGTTTGTGTCTAGGGGAGTCCATCGGTCGGTTTGGTTGGGTTTTACATATTATCGTTCGATTTATCGGTTTTCGGTTTTTAAATATGCTAAACCAATAACCAAACCAATAAAATAATTTTTTTCGGTTTTTAGTCCTTAACAATTCGGTTTTCGGTTTAACTGATAAGAAAATACTCATAAAATAGAAATAGTAGTAACTAACATGTAAAGAATGAATCTTAGTTGCAACAAAAATCCTACATTAAGTGTTTAAATTTACAAAAATCTTCAAGTTTGAACTAAATGTTGTTAGGAGAAATTAAGAGTTTCTATAATTGAAATAATAGGTTTGTTAATTTATAGAAATAAAAGATAAATATATAATAAGCCATATATATATATTCTTACTGGGTTATTGGTTTACGCAATAACCCAATAAGAAAAAATCGAACCGAACCAATAACCCAATAATTTTTTTTATAAAATCATTGACCTAATAACAATAAACCAATAATATTTTTATCGGTTCGATTTATCCTGTTATCTACTCTGTTGAATTTTACAATCATTTATACACAAATGGTCGAGGGACCAAGTATACTGTATGCTGTCAATGTGGACATGACTTTTAGCATATAGTATATGATAAATCGATCGGCACGCTTGTCTTTGAAACTCCTCATATTTTTTCTCTTTTCTTAGTTTTGTGGTTGAATTTTCAAAAAGCCTTGGTGGTTTCTTCCTTTCCTTCGATAAACTTTTGTATTTAGTAGTAATACTATTTCATAAATTGAGACCACAAGACTATTCAATTTTGTCTGGGGCCCACATATGTGCCCATTTTTTCCTTTTCAGATTGACCTATTGTGGAAATTGGGTAGTGTGTAGTGGACACACAAGTCACAACGGACATTGACGTGACTTTTAAATCTTAGCCTAAATAGGTCTTATCAAACAACGAGATAAAAGGAAAAGAAGTAAACCTCAGGAGGAGCCTTAGGTTGGATATAGTAGGTACGAGAAGGTGAAGATGTAGGCCAAAAAATGAGGAGAGATTATTGGACGTGACCTTAGATACACTAATGTGGAGGGCATGTACTAGAGCGGAAGATTAGTCAAGTAGGGAGCGCTGTCTTGCTTTGAGGGTTTAGGTGTTTGTGTTCGTCGCGAACCAGCCATAGTAGGGCATGTATTAGACCTCACTTGTGGGATTTCACCGGG
>NW_025851219.1:0-2037 GCF_002878395.1 Capsicum annuum
TGGATGATCACTTGCAATTCCTGCACTTAGGATACAACAGACTTGCTATCAATCATTTTATATTCCAGGAATCTTGCAATAAAGAACTTTTTGGTTCCCGCATCCTCAGTCTTGTACTTTCTTTCCACCACCCCCACAACTTCTTTGTCGTCTTCATCCCACTATACACATTATATAGTTCATCTTGGTGACCATTTAGAATGTAATTCCTGCATAGGAAATCTGAATATTTTCATGCCTCCATAATGAAAAATCGCTCTTGGTTAGAGGTATCCTCCGGCACCTCTGAAGCTTCTTTAAATGTGAACTTTTGAAGATAAGAGTTGTAAGGTAGAAGAACATCACCTTTTGAAGTCAATACCCGCGAATTTTTTGAGTTTCTTCTCTGGTGTCATTGCTTGCGGAGCATTAGTACCACTCGTTGTGGCAATACTAGTTGTTGCCACAGTCGTTGCAGCATCATGCACTTGACTATCAGTAGTCATTTTCCTGTCACAACAAGACAGTAACTTTAGTAAATCAAAATACTATTAATAAAGTTGCAGAAACTTTAAATACCCCTTTGTTTCTAGTTTGACGATAAAGTTTTTATGACTTTTAATCGTCAACCGAGTGATCTTTAACTTGTGATGAAGATTTTATTTCTTCAAATCATTAGTTAAGTTCAAACGGAGTAGATAGCTTAAAGGTTTAATCTCCAGAAACCAAGCAATACAGATTCTGAAAAAAAATATTTCCTTAAGATTGTAATTTTCAATGTTTTTGGCTACAAAAATCTGTATCTAGGCACAACAACTTCAACACAAGTTCAAGTCTTAAAACAAGAACACCTATAAAGTTACACTACACCTTCAACACAAGATTAAAAATAATTTATCCAAGAAGTGTGTTATTATTTCATAAATAAGATGAAGCAGAAAGTTAAGGCCAAGCTCTCCGAATTCACGGATTGTCCTTAAGGAATTAATTCCCCTCAAGTACCCGAGGTTATGGAATTTTCTTTCCAGGATAAAATGACTTTCAATCCAACAATCGCGGTACCTCAAATTATTGGATTCGTCGAACTCACTCAACAGTTAATGGTCACAATGAGTTTTTTGAAGATATAAAGAGTGTTCTTGCTGTCAAAAATCATGTCTATACTTGAGGAATATGTCAGGTATTAATAGTCTTAATGTGCCCCTTCGAAAAGAAAGCATTGGTTCTAGAAAAAGGCACATTTTCAGTATAGCCACGTTACCTGCACCCGGTCTGTGCTAGAACTGCGGCCGATCTGCGGCCGCAGGTGACACTATCCAAATTCCGGTGGCTTCCTGCATTGAATATGCACTCGTAGTTGCCTAGGTACGCGCGCAGATCACCCTATTGCACGAAACAATGTGCCTTTTACCTTGAAGGATCGCATCCCTTCGAGGTGCGTTTACATGGCGTTTGAAATGCACCCGTAGATGGGTGCTCGTAGGTTGCCTAGGTGCGCGCGCCGATCATCCTATTGCACGAAACAATGTGCCTTTTACCTTGAAGGATCGCATCCCTTCAAGGTACGTTTACATGGCGTTTGAAATGCACCCGCAGATGGAGTAAAACATTTCTATCGGATTCTTTGGATTAAATTTCACTTGTTCTTCAAGTTTCAAATAAAATTTGTCTAAATCCAAAGCCGAGCAAGCAACGACGGCACGAGGCACTTCCTTGTTCTTGCCTCACTATCCTAGTGGAGATGTGTTTCTCAATATAAACAAATGAAAACTTATTTCTCCCACCAATGTGAGAGAATTTAGTAAACTTTCCTATTTGAGCACACTTTTCATTTTAGTGTGGACTGAATTTCCCTCCACTATTTTCCCTCTATTTTCCATTCACACATACACCTTGAACCCAATAGATTTTCTGAATGATTTCTCGATTGCAACTAAACTGTTAGAGGAACGGGACTTGGAAAAGGTGCGGTTAGAGGAATGGAACTTGGAAAGTTCATTTACTCAGCTAATCACCTCTATCCAACAAGTAAGACGGGCACTAAAAATCATCTAAAAC
>NW_025851220.1:0-1936 GCF_002878395.1 Capsicum annuum
TTTTATACGGATAAATATGTTCAAAGAACTTAGCATTATCTAATTCAATTACCATAATTTTATTGATATCTGGATGTTCGAATTCACGAACCAAAAACCTACATGCTTTACTTAGCATATCCAATGTACATGCAGTCCACAGTCTTAGGTCCTATTTTCACCCCTTTTAGCCATAGGGACTTGAACTTTTGGTAGACACCCCCATACTTTGAAATATTTTATGTTGGGTTTCCTTTCTTTGCATTTTTCATATAGAATTGAAAGTGTCTTATTATGGGGCACTCTATTGAGTATACAGAGCTTTCATGATAGCTTCCCCCCACAAGTTTTGTGGTAAACTAGAGCTTATGAGTAAGATATTCATCATTTTCATTAATGTTCGATTCTTCCTTTCTGAAATTCCATTTTATTGAGGTGAATACGGGCAATAGTTTGATGGATAATTCCATTTTGTACACATATCTCCATAAAAAAAGATTCATATTCTCCACCCTAATCACTTCTTATCATTTTGATCTTTTTCTCTAACAGATTTTAAACTTTTGTTTTGTATTTCCTAAATGCATCTATTGCTTCATCCTTACAATTTAGCAAATAAACATAACAGTACCAAGTGGAATCGTCCGTAAAAGATATAAAATATTTTTTTCCACCACGAGATGATGTTGACTTCATAACACAAATTTCTGTGTGGATTAAGTCTAAGGGATTGGAATTCCTTTCAACGGACATATATGGATGCTTATCATACTTTGATTCTACACACGTTTGACACTTTGATTTATTGCACTCAAAGTTTGGCAAAACTTCTAAGTTAACCAGTTTTCGTAAAGTTTTGTAATTGACATATCCTAACCGTTCATGCCATAACTCATTAGACTCAAGTAAGTAAGAATAATTAGAACTTTTATTGATCTTAACAGTCATTACATTGATCTTAAACAGGCCCTTGGTAAGGTAACCTTTTTCTACGTATACTTTTGCTTTGCAAATTACAACCTTATTAGAAATAAATACATATTTGAATCTATTTTTGGTTAGAAGTGATATAGAAATCAAGTTCTTTCTCAATTCTGACACATAAAGGTCATCGTTGAGAGTCCACACTTTGCCTAACGTCATTTTCAAGCAGTTTTCCCCCCTTCAACCTTTGATGTTGCAGAGTGAGCCATATAAATCTTCTCCTCATCTTAACCTGGAGCGTATGAAGAAAACAACACTTTGTTTGCACAGACATGACGGGTGGCACCGAAATCTATCCACTAAATTCTAGAATTACCCACCAAGTCGCATTCTAAAAATATGGCACATATATCATCCATTTTATTTTTAGATTCAGCTATATTGGCTTGATACTTCTTCTTACCTTTTTGTAATACCCCACAAAATTGCGTGTCAAATTCAGCTCATAAAGCTCCATGAAAGATCCCAAGACTTAGAAAAATTTTGCTAAATGTTCAAGATTTAAACTTAGTCTTATTTTAGACCTCCAAACTTTGGGGTTTTATTTGGCGACCTTCCCGACATTCGCTTTTCAATTTTTAAGTTACGTTACGATCGGGAAATATTGTAGTATATCCCGAGTGAGTTTTTGAGTTTTTGGAGTAGCGTAAGGCACGTTTGGATACCCTAAATAGAAGCCCCGAGCGATTAGCCCGCGCCGCCTGCTAACTCCACTGCTTGCCCAGTTTTTTTTCAACATTTCAGGGTCAACTTTAAATGATCATAACTCCTTGTATATAATGAATTGTGAGATCTTCTACATATCAAATGAAATATATGAGAGCATTCTTTCTAATGCAATTGGTTTCATTCAACTTGGGAATCTGAGTAAAAAGTTATGATCAATTTACTTCAGTCTGTCAGACAGTAAACAGAGGGACAACTGTATCTTTTTCTCTTTTCTTAAGGGAATTTTGGTCATCTCCCACCCCAT
>NW_025851221.1:0-3321 GCF_002878395.1 Capsicum annuum
AATCCGAATCTGTCCATGGTGGACTGTTTTGATAGGCTAAAGTAAATCGACCATAACTTTTTGTTCCGATATCGGATTTCGGTGAAATTGGTATCGTTGGAAAGATAATTCAAAGGACTTTTATTTAATATAAAGTAGGCCACCCAGTTCGTCCTGTACAAGGAGTTATGATCGTTTGAAATTGACCCTAAAAATCTGTCTTGAGAGGCTGAAGTAAAACGAGTATAACTCATTACTCAGATGTCGGATTTGGATGAAACCCAATTGCATTGGAAAGAAGACTCAAAGATCTTTCTTTTCATAGGTGGCAGCTCTCCCAGTTCATTATATTAAGGGAGTTATGATCATTCAAAGTTGACCCAAAAAAATGGTTGACCTCAGTAGTTTGTGTGCAGGAAATTTTCCTGCACATTTACTATTCCCAATATCCCGACCACCGTTTTATAGTTTCGAACGTGCTCGATTATATCCAAAATCTATCCGTTTTGGAAATCTTTATATTGTTGGAAAGCTTATTCAATAACCTTCGTATGGAACCATCGACGGGCAAATTCCGGTATAAATAAAATAAAATAAAATTAATTCCATATAAATAAGACCAATACACGTACTTGAATACGCCAATATATGTACTTGAATGCGGGGTGTTACAGATCCTCTCTCTCAAGAGATGTGTTCTTTCAATAATATTCAACAAAACCTAATGAACTAAAACCCTATATTGTTCTATTTATAGTACTTTACAAATAAAAAGATAAAATGACAAAAGGCCCTTTAATGATCAAGTAGGCAAATAGGCACCCATGGAGTGTTTTAGAGGCGGTTTGGAGCCCTTTTTAACACTTCAATTCATACACCTCCGAGGTTACATCCAAAATACTCAAAAACGTTCATCTTCATGATCGTGCTTGTATCAAACAATTATTACTGTACAACATATGAATTTCTCTAAGAAAAAAACTTATCAACCAAGATATATGGAGAACACTCCTTGAATATATACAATTTCATGAATTCATGTATATTTGACGTGCAACATTCGTATTCAATAATATTTTAATAGTGATATAGTCATTACTCAATCAACGAGTAATATATTTTTCAATTAAGAGTCATTTTAGCAAATAAATAGTATCATCCGTGATCAATTATTTATCTATTAATGTAGTTATAATGATTAATAACATATATATTTTGTTTGATGATTTAAACTCTTTTAACCAAGAAAAAAGATTTATCTTAGCGCACAAATATATATATATATGTATGAAATTGCAACTGTTTTGATAAACGTCTCCCAAACATTAATTATGAAATTGCATCACTATATATAGTGTTATCAAAAGTTGGAGAAAAAAATTAAGATTGCATAAAATTTATCTTTAAAATAAAAATTAATAGATATATAAACACTAAATTTGAATATTATATTAACAATATATATATATGTATATATATACATATATAATAAACTCTACATATTGTTAATAACTTTAAAGTTATTTCAGATATTTTAATAAAAAAAGTATTTAACAACACTTATTTTATCAAATACATCAACAACTTTTTTCAGTTTCAGTATTTTTATCACAAACTGTTTAAAGACATTTTTTTGGGCTTATCCAAACGGGCTCTATGTTTTATACTTTGCTGGCCCAAGACCCACTTAGGGTTTACACTTTACTGCTCTCAATTCTCAGACTAAATTTAATAAAAACGTTGCTCAAATTCAAAATTCTACAGACTAAATTGTGCTGTTGTTGACAAGATCGAAATTCGAAGGTCAAAAAATTGTGCTGAAGATTGAAGTTCAAAAACTTCATTGAAGAGTGAAGATCGAAGGTCAAAAATTTCAGGTAACAATTTTTGCTCCATCTCATTTGCATGTTCAATTTCTGCTGTTGTTGATAGTCTTCTGCTTCACATTCAATTTCTGTCTAGTCTGGATTTGTGTTTTGATGTGTATTTGATGTTCAAATCACTGTTGTTGTTCAACTTGCTAAGGAGTTGAACTAAGCTCTTCAAGATTTGTGTTTTGATGTTTCTAATTTTATGCTATAAAACTGTTTAAAGTTTACATTTTGTTGTATGTGTTTTGTTCTTTTATTGACTATTGTTAATTTGTTAGTCTGATGTGTATTTGGTTTATATTGAAGTTGAACAAAACCCTTCAAGATTTGTTTTGTGATCTTTTTGATGCTATGGAACTATTTAAAGTTCACATTTTGTTGCATAACTTAGAGAGGGAGATACGCGCACAACTTCTGTATCTCAGTTTACATGTCAAATTGACTTGCTTCACTCCTTTGTTCTGTCAGTAGATGGCTCCTTAATGGCGTTAGGTACTTGGTGGTGTTATATTTATCTTATACCTTTAATAACTAATACTTATCTTTTAGGGAAATCATCTCGTTCTCAGATTGTTCTGTGTCTATACAAGTAGTGTTACCTTTTAATTATTGATTCTGATTTCTGATGCCTTAGAAAATGTTTAATTTGAACAATTTTAAGTCATTAATATGATTTTTGAAGGAATTATAGCTTACTTTTGTTGGTGTTGTATGTTTTTAAATTTTTGAAGGAATTATAGCTTACTTTTGTTACTTTTCAAATTGTTTGACTGCTGTTACTTTGGATTTTTCAATTTGTGTGATTGTTCAAATTGAGTTATATTAGTATTATTGACTGGTCAAGGGCCCAGGTTTGTACTGCCAAATTATGTGCCCACGCATATTATCTATACTTATGTGCTTCTGTTTGTACTTTCTAGACTTCAAATTATATTTTAAATTTTAAAATTTGAATATTAACGGTTTAACCCGATAACCGAACCGATAACAATCAATAACCGATAACCGATAAGCCGATATCTTAATGGTTCTTAATGGTTTAGCTTTATTACAAACCGATAATCAATACGTCAAACCAATAAACTTCAAAACCGAACCGAACCGACCGATATGCAACCCTAATGTACTAGTGACTTGAATGGTTAAGTGTTGTGTCTTGAAATGTGAATTACTTACTTGAAAATGGTCATATGGAGTGACTTGAGAATGTGAACTTGTGTTTTGAAAATGGCTAGTGTGTTTCTTTCACAAAATAAAATATGTATATTAAACCCTTGTAAACCCTAGGTGGAGAACGTTAGTATTTCACAAAAAAAAAAAAATCAGTGCAGCATTGAAGGGTAAAAGCAAAGATAAAATGTCCCTTGAGGTTGAAGACAACGTTCCCGACTTCCCTAGAGGTGGTGGAAGTTGTTTGAGCAGGGAGGAGTTGGATGAAGTTCGAGCTGAGGTGGATGCCGAGTTTGAGGCA
>NW_025851222.1:0-861 GCF_002878395.1 Capsicum annuum
AAGAAGGTGCCGCCCAAACTTAAAGGCAAATTCTACAGAGTGACAGTTCGTCCGGCCATGCTGTATAGAGCGGAGTGTTGGACAGTCAAGAACTCCTATATTCAAAAATTGAAGGTGGCGGAAATGCGGATATTGCGTTGGATGTATGGGCTTACTAGAGGTGATAGGATTAGGAATGAGACTGTTCGAGAGAAGGTTGGTGTGGCTTCGGTGGAGGACAAGATGCGGGTAGTTCGGTTGAGATAGTTCAGGCATATGATGAGGAGGGGCACGAATGCCCCAATTTGTAGATGTGAGAGGTTAGCTTTGGATGGTTTCAAGTGGGGTAGGGGTAGGTTGAAGAAATATTGGAGAGAGGTGATTAGACATGACATAGAGCAATTACAGCTTACTGAGGACATAACCCTAGATAGGAAGGTTTGGAGGACGCGAATTAGGATAGAAGGTTAATGCATGCGGAAGGATAGTAGTTAGTAATTAGGGGAGCGTCGGGGTGGGGGTGCCTTTGGTTCGTTAGCGTAGGGTATTACTTTATGGGTGTCTTATTTCTGTTGTTCCATCTTGTTTCATGTCTTTATTGTGAATTTGTTTATTACTCATTGTCTTGAGCCGGGGGTCTATCGAAAATAGCCTTGCTACTTCTCCGGAGGTAGTGGTATGGACTGCGTACATCTTACCCTCCCCAGACCCCACCGTGTGGGAATAAACTGAGTTTGTTGTTATTGTTGAAATGTTATACGTGCGAGACACGTGGGGTTTAACTTGTTAATATAAAAGCCTAAAACTCTTTAATTGCTTCACTTTTTACATTTTACTTTCCAAGTTTTCAGAGAGTTCTCATTATTTTCTCATCTTACTTTT
>NW_025851222.1:961-1894 GCF_002878395.1 Capsicum annuum
TTATTAAAAACTTAACTCCATAAAGTAATTAATTATAACATAATTAATTACTTTATGGAGTTAAATTTTTAATAAGTTGTCTCCAATTTTTCATTCTTTTGTGGCTCACATTTTATATGAAGGAAACTTTCAGACAAGAACTACTTAGGTATCCACATAATATTAATTTGAGAGATAGTAGTTTAGACGTCTTAGTAATTTGCCAACTTAATTTTTATTGGAACTAAACTATGACCATTTTTTTTTAATCGTTTTAGGGAAAACATTTAATTTTTTCCTTCAATCACATTATAATTGTAAAAAAACCAAGAAAACTAAAAAATCAAAAAAATACGACTAAAACCGAAATAAAAACACCGATTGTATATTGGTTTGATTTGGTTTATAAATTTAGAAAACCGATATTATTAGTTTGGTTATATTTTAATAAAAAATCGAATCAACCCGACCTATGTACATCCCTAGTTATAGGTTACTTGAGAAAATTGAAGGTATGCCTGTCAAGTGGGCCGGGCCGGGCCAACCCGGAATCGGTCCTATAAAATTAACCGGGTTGTGGGCCGGGTCGGTCCGGGCTCAACAGTAAAAATTTCAAAAACCACCCTAACCCGGCCCACTTAACAAGTCAAACCCACCTACACCCGGTCAAACTCGGTTAAAAATCCGATCAAACCCAGTCAAAAATTAAAAAAAAAACTTTTTTTTCAATATACACAATATATACCCACCTATATACATTTTAAATACGTTAAACAATATATATACACTATATATATAGTATATACTACATTAGAATTTAAAAAATATATACACAATTACACATATATACGCACCATTCATTATATACGACTATACGTACTACTTTAAAAAAAATATTTACTACAACATATATATACTACAATATATATGTATATATATATATATATATATATA
>NW_025851223.1:5000-12500 GCF_002878395.1 Capsicum annuum
ACTATTTTTCCCTTTAGCAAATCTAAAATTCAATAAAATAAATAAAATAACTTGGAGACTAGAAATGAAAGTCTCTTTCTCGGATCTATTCTTCATCACACTGTTGGAACAAAACAAAAATACCGGATGCAACGATATTGAAATATTTGTTACATGAAGCCACGATCTGATAGATATACATCGAAATCTACAATCTACTTAATATAGATATATAATCTAGATAGAAATTAATCTTTGATCTAGAATCAAAGAAAGATAATAAATGGCTCTTATGGTGTGACTTGGAAGAAAGGTTTATCTATAGAGGAAAGGAATAACAATTTATTCCTATAATTTTTCCTATAGAAAATCTAGTAACAAGAAGATTTAATCGGAAATATCGACAAATTCTTGTGCAGTCCAAAACAAAAAAATGAAATAAAAAAAAAATCAACTGCTCCAATTTCATCTCTATCGAATTTTAATATCAGAATAGCGAATATAGTCATGATTCAATAGGTCAGGTCCACTTCCTTTTTCTTTTGTTGATTTCTAACCTTTCAAATGGATTTGGTTGGTATAATGGAAAATAGGAATATTCGGTGGGTGATTCAAGAAGTGACTTTACATTTTTCAGAAATTCATAATAATGAAAATTGACTAAACAAATGTTCAACTTTATAACTAAGTATAATGATAATGTATTATCCAGTTAGTTACTTTTTTTATTACAAATCAAAATACAATTCTCCCCTTAAATATGAATACTAGATTGGAGTTTTACAAAGCCCCTTATCGAATTTGAACCGATGACTTACGCCTTACCATGGCGTTACTCTACCACTGAGTTAAAAGGGCCTTTTTTATTTAATTCCGGAATTATTCACTATGTGGATAAAATATCTATATGTACATATATTATAAACATAAGTATATATGCATTAAATACGTACAGTAGATACATAGTGTCTAGTGGCTCATGGATTTACCTAGGAAGTCTAGGAGAAAATGCAATGAAGTGTTTCAAGACCAACTCGAATTGCTTTTTTTCTTTTATTGAATTGATCCCACCAGAACAAAATTCACTTGATTGATACATGTACATACACCTAGCAATTCAACATAAAATTCAAGATATTTCATCGAATCATGGAATGAAGAGATTCTACTTGTCTCTTGAACTAAATTCTTGGATAAAAAACAATTTTCTGCTTGATCTTACTAGATTTCTCATTTGTTAATTTCCTGTCTTGGTGGGAGGGAGATAAGGATATCTCGTCTTAACAATGAATCAAATGAAAGTGAAAGAAATCGAAATAAAATTCTAAATACTAAAATAATCGAAATAAATTCAATTGAAATAATTCAAAAATAAAAAAAATACTACTACTAGATTTTAGATTTCTAATGGCGATTAGAATGAATAATTCATCAGAATAAAAAATAATTCTATGCAATTCTGAAAGGGGGAAAGATCCCTCGGATAGAATCATTCGATTATATTGACAATTTCAAAAAACTGATCATACTATGATCATAGTATGATGGCCGTTGGTCAAGCGGGCCCCCATCGTCTAGTGGTTTAGGACATCTCTCTTTCAAGGAGGCAGCGGGGATTCGAATTCCCCTGGGGGTAGGGTACTACGAAAGGAAGTTGATCTTGGATTACCAATAAGTCTAAAATTGATTCTTCCTGGGTCGATGCCCGAGCGGTTAATGGGGACGGACTGTAAATTCGTTGGCAATATGTCTACGCTGGTTCAAATCCAGCTCGGCCCAATAATTCGACAATCCACCATGAGATGATATAACCCCTTTGTACTTCAGAAATAGCCGATCCGGAGATAAAAAAGAATCAAATTTTCTGCTAGATCCCGTGTTTCCCTTAGATTGTAGTTCAATTGGTCAGAGCACCGCCCTGTCAAGGCGGAAGCTGCGGGTTCGAGCCCCATCAGTCCCGACGGATCCAATATAAATCTCTCCCTTTTTATGAAGGGGACGGGGGGCAGAATTTCATTGTCAAAGCAAAGGGGAAATCCTTATTTCTTTTTTCTTTCCTTTGGGTAATATGAGGTTGGATTAGTACAATTATTGGTAGCATTATAGTCAGTATTCCAAGAAATGCTGGCTTTTTCGATTGACCCCGATGCATGTAATGGAATCGGGTACTATACCTTTTTGAGGCGCGCATACACAAAGGGAATTCTTTTCTTGTCCAATACAAAATTGAATATAAGAAAATACTTTCCAGAAAAAACAAAAAAAAAACAATTTATTTTTCTGGATACGGATTTATGGAACCTCACTTACTAGTTTGAAGTTGAAAAATAGATTTCATGCAAATTGCACACTGAGCTTTTGGTATAGGTGTCCCGGGGCTAATAATCTACGAAGAAAGGAGGGGGAAGGACAGATCAACCAAAGATCCTACTCCTCTTAGAAAGGGGAATGAATCATTTTTCCAATTTTTTATTTTGTTTTAAGGCCCCATCGACGAAAGAACAAATTGAAAAATAGTAAATTTGATGAATATTCATTTTATACGGTCGCATCTTTATCACACTTCTTTGTCTTCCAAGTCAAAAATAGTTTCGTTCTAAACTCCTTTCTTTTTCCATTTAGCTTTTATTGTTTGTTTGGGTTTGTAACTATGTGACCACTGGAAGTGGAAGAGCTGTTTGATGAGACTTCATCAGATGATTGTACAAGAAGAAACTAGATAGATTAGAGAGAAAAAAAGAACAGATGATAAAAAATGATAAATAAAGGAATTTTGGTTGGATTAGGTTAGGAATCCAAGTTTGGGGCGGTATGGATAAAAGAACTTCCTATGTTATACTATTCAATTCTCGACGACGAATTGATTTGATAGTTCAGATATTGTTATTCATGATATTGATCCGATTCAAGATCATCGAGAGGTAATATTCATTCATTGAATTTACAGGCCAAAGATTCATCATCTCTATGGGATTAAATCCCGAGTTATTGTGAAGTAAAAAATCGATGAGATTATGGAAGTAAATATTCTTGCATTTATTGCTACTGCACTATTTATTCTAGTTCCTACCACTTTTCTACTTATCATTTACGTAAAAACAGTCAGTCAAAACTTTTAATTATTAACTAATTTGAATGAAATTTGACTTCTGAGTTCTTAGCCAAAATTGCCGAAATAAAATGAAAAAGATTCCAATTTCATGTCTTAAATGAAATGAGTGGACTAGAATCGGCAGTATTCTAATAGATAGATAGTATGGTAGAAAGATTCATCTATTTCTTTCTACCATACTATTTATTAGTTAGATTGTAGCTGCTCCCTGGACTAAAATAAAGATAGGGGCTGCATTTGATATGGATCTATAGATCAATCCACAATATTATCTTGATATATGTGAATATCAATTCCATATATGGGAGTGACATAGCATCCAATTCCATTTATTTTCTATATCTATTTGTTCTGATCAATCTAAATTACTCTTATGTCTTATAGTTTGAAAGAAACAGATAAAAAAGGGGTCCGACCCTCCTCAGTATCACCTAGTAAGAGGCCGTTGATTGGACTAGAAAATTTAGGAAGAATTAGGTTCAAATAAATTTCCCGGGATCCTCTTCCTTTCGAACTAAAAACATGGGAATCGTTGAAATAGCTCTTTGATTGAAGGAGGATGATTCCTATAATACATTACTCCAGTCGAGTCCAATGGAATTTCAAAATGAAGATATTTTTATTTTGTTCCAAACGTGTTGCAGAACGATCTAGAAAGCAATTGATATTGATACAGTTTGCTTCCTTAACTTAATTAGTAGGACCCCTAGAGTCCACTCCTTCCCCACACTACGAGTGAAAGGGAAAAAGTAAAGACTACCACTAAAGCAGCCCAAGCAAGACTTACTATATCCATATGAATTATGTCCCCTATCTCTATAAATATAAAGGAATTGTTCCATTATTCCTCACTAATAATAGTGGAATCAATGGCGCAGAGTCAAAAAGAACGAAGACTATTAATAAACCAATCCGATAAATTCGCTCATTTTATAAGAAATTCCTATATGATTTCTAATCGAGAAAGATTAAACACAACCAAAATCCGCAATAAGGAATGTTACTAATGGAACATGTAGGAATAATAGGTCCTATTCTTTTTTTGTTGACCGTCATTTCAATTGATTGGATGCTTGAGCACTCAGAGATTTCCGTGAGTTCCTCGTATATAATAAAGTATCTTCCGCCCCCTTCCACAACTATTTATATTTCCTATCGGGCTCTCTAATCTAACCCAAGGTCCAGTCATTATACAATAGATTAATAATATAAAATTTTTATTTGTAGTAGAAGGTAATTGCGAAGTCTTGATAGCCCCTCTAGCATTCGAATATTTCCTTGAAGCCTAGCCTAAGCCTAAATATGCAATGATATGCAATGCAAGGATATTTAAAATTTTTTAGAAAAACCCCCAGACCAGATGTTTAGAATCAAACAAGTATCAACAGTCTGCCTTCTCTGCTTCTGCTGGGGAATCGTTCGGCGGGTTATATCAACAGAAGAAAAGAAGAGATTTCTAGTTTTTTGTTGATCAGGCGACACCCGGATTTGAACTGGGGAAAAAAGGATTTGCAGTCCTCTGCCTTACCACTCAGCCATGTCGCCAAAATGCTACAAATACAAAATAGATGAAAACTTTCCCAGATTACTGAACTATTTTTTTATTCGTACTTGCACCTTGAGTTCTGTTTTCCTTAATTTTTCCTAAAAGTCAAAGAAATCCTAATCCTTCATCCCTTTTGATTGGGTTTGATTCATCCTTTCAATTTCGATTGAGTCTATCTCAAAATTCATAATGTTCAAAACTTTCTCTTACCTTTCTATTGAAATCTATTGAAAAATCAAATGTGGATTTTCTGTCGCAAAATCAAAAATTCAACTTTATGAAAATAGGAACCATTAACTATTGACTTAGAATGCATGAACAATTCTTGGATTTGAATCTCCAATTTTTGTTTTCCTAATGACATAAGAAAATACAACTTGATATATAACTAATCAGTATGGATTTTTTCAATCAAAAAATCCTTCTCAATTATAAATTATAATTATTAATAATAATTATAACAACAATTATGAGTATATGTAAACCCCCCAAGAGAAATTGTTAGACGGATATATATTATTTATATATGTTTCCGATATAGAATTATCAGATATAAGAAAAGTATCATACTTCAATTTGAATTTTGAATTGAATAGAAAATTTAAATTCTGTTTTCGTAGAGCACAACCTGTGTTGCCCCGAATAGAACATAGAACGACAATAAAACAAGAAAAGAGAAGAAAGACGGATATTATAGATATCTCCACACGTGTTTAAGCCATACAAACCTTCTTTTCTTATACACTTCACAATCGTATTCTACTCAAAAATCCATAAACAAAATCTCTCTCTTCTCTGTGAATCATTTTTTGAACAACGAAATCCATAACATAAAAGGGGGGTTAAATGCTAAAAAACCGATTCTAATTCTATATATTCTCTTTCTGATTTTTATGCCTTTATCTCAGCGAAAAGATCAAATGTCCAATCCATTTATTTTTCTGGTATTCAAGCAGGTTGGAATATGTATTATCATAATAATGGTAGAAATGGAATCATTTTTGTTTTTATATTCTATACAAAATCCTATAAACTTAATTAATAAGTCTAAGTAGCAGAAGTCCGTTTCTAGGGATGTTTTATCAATTTCTTTCCATTTGTATCTGTTGAAAATTCCAATAAATTCCAATTCAATTTAAGTAGAAAATTATCTTTCTTCCTCCATTCATACGTATTTCATACATTCCAGATATGGAGTTGGGTAAAATTTTATGTGATTCGGTAAACAAAATTGAAATGCCACCATTGCTAGATCATTTATCTAATCTATCTAATTAGATGAAGAATGAGCCAATAGTGGTATTTTTTGATAAATGGGAAATTAAAAATGCTCTGGGATGGAAATGAGGGAATATCTACAATACCTGGATTTAATCAGATACAATTTGAAGGATTTTGTAGGTTCATTGATCAAGGTTTGACGGAAGAACTTTATAAGTTTCCAAAAATTGAAGATACAGATCAAGAAATTGAATTTCAATTATTTATGGAAACATATCAATTGGTCGAACCCTTGATAAAGGAAAGAGATGTTGTGTATGAATCACTCACATATTCTTCTGAATTATATGTATCCGCGGGATTAATTTGGAAAAACAGTAGGGATATGCAAGAACAAACAATTTTTATCGGAAACATTTCTCTAATGAATTCCCTGGGAACTTCTATAGTCAATGGAATATATAGAATTGTGATCAATCAAATATTGCAAAGTCCCGGTATTTATTACCGATCAGAATTGGACCATAAAGGAATTTTGGTCTATACCGGCACCATAATATCAGATTGGGGAGAAAGATCAGAATTAGAAATTGATAGAAAAGCAAGAATATGGGCTCGTGTAAGTAGGAAACAAAAAATATCTATTCTAGTTCTATCATCAGCTATGGGTTTGAATCTAAGAGAAATTCTAGAGAATGTTTGCTATCCTGAAATTTTTTTGTCTTTTCTGAGTAATAAGGAGAGAAAAAAAATTGGGTCAAAAGAAAATGCCATTTTGGAGTTTTATCAACAATTTGCTTGTGTAGGTGGCGATCCGGTATTTTCTGAATCCTTATGTAAGGAATTACAAAAGAAATTCTTTCAACAAAGATGTGAATTAGGAAGGATTGGTCGACGAAATATGAACCAAAGACTGAACCTTGATATACCCCAGAACAATACATTTTTGTTACCACGAGATATATTGGTAGCCGCCGATCATTTGATTGGGCTGAAATTTGGAATGGGTGCACTTGACGATATGAATCATTTGAAAAATAAACATATTCGTTCTGTAGTAGATCTTTTACAAGATCAATTCGGATTGGCTCTGGTTCGTTTAGAAAATGTGGTTCGGGGGACTATATGTGGAGCAATTCGGCATAAATTGATTTCGACACCTCAGAATTTGGTAACCTCAACTCCATTAACAACTACTTATGAATCCTTTTTCGGTTTACACCCATTATCTCAAGTTTTGGATTGAACTAATCCATTAACACAAATAGTTCATGGGAGAAAATTAAGTTATTTGGGCCCTGGAGGACTGACAGGTCGCACTGCTAGTTTTCGGATACGAGATATCCATCCTAGTCACTATGGACGTATTTGCCCAATTGACACATCTGAAGGAATAAATGTTGGACTTATTGGATCCTTAGCAATTCATGCGAGGATTGGTCATTGGGGATCTCTAGAAAGCCCTTTTTATGAAATTTCTGAGAGGTCAACCGGGGTACGGATGCTTTATTTATCACCAGGTAGAGATGAATACTATATGGTAGTGGCAGGAAATTCTTTAGCCTTAAATCAGGATATTCAGGAAGAACAGGTTGTTCCAGCTCGATACCGTCAAGAATTCTTGACTATTGCATGGGAACAG
>NW_025851223.1:17646-22651 GCF_002878395.1 Capsicum annuum
GAATTGGTCGTTTCTCCATCACAATTATTGTGAAGAGACATCTAAAATAATTAGTCTTGGACAGTTTATTTGTGAAAATGTATGTATAGCCAAAAATGGACCGCCCCTCAAATCGGGTCAAGTTATACTTGTTCAAGTTGACTCGATAGTGATACGATCAGCTAAGCCTTATTTGGCCACCCCCGAAGCAACCGTTCATGGCCATTATGGAGAAACCCTTTACGAAGGAGATACATTAGTTACATTTATATATGAAAAATCGAGATCTGGTGATATAACACAGGGTCTTCCAAAAGTAGAACAGGTGTTAGAAGTGGGTTCGATTGATTCAATATCCATGAATCTAGAAAAGAGGGTTGAGGGTTGGAACAAATGTATAACAAGGCGGATATAGGGAAGCTCTAAATCACAAAAAGTATGGAAATGCAAGCACTGACTAGAGTTATTAAATTATTCTTCACTCAAGGAAGAATGTTTTTAAAGGAGATATAGTAACATCTCGAAGGTTCCTAAGGCCTCCTTCATGAAATAGAACAAAAAAGTAGTTAAATCCCACAGGAAAACCCACAGGATGACTCTTCAAATGAGGAATTTGTTGGTTTTTTATGGGGCATCTCATCACTAATTTGTAGTGTAGTTTCCAAATGTATTTAAGGATGGAAGATCCATTCTAGTGGCAATGACTCATGACAATGAGTCATTGTCTATCATATTGAGTAATCATTTTTCCCATCTTAAATAAAGCCAGTAAAAGTTGAAAACTCTACCCAGTGACAACATCTCCTCATGAGGAGCTGTTGTGGGTCACGATAATAAGTTTTATGTAGACCTATTATAGCTGACGATGAGTCATCTAGAGACTCTATCGTTGTGATTCAGTAGTTTATATAAATAGGGTCCTATAGGTATTTTCATACTTTCCTTACTCCCTAGACGTAAACTACATTGTTTTAAATGAATTTTGAGAGTGACGAAAAGGCATGTTGACCCTTACTTTCAGCCTCTTTTAAAAAACTTGGTAAACTTTTAAAAAAAAAAGGTGATTCATCTCTTCCAGTTAGGAAAAAGTTAGGTTTCCTTCTCAAGATCAAGATCTTTCATATTTTAGCATGAACTTTACAGGTTTGTGGAATTTTATAAATGGGTATCCTTTTACCTATTAAGTCCTAAATAACTTAAATCTTCTTAGTTTTACCGTGATTTGAGTTAAGATACTCATTCATCTTAAGAATTCCCTTATATTTCAGCCCTTTATGACTATTATATAACAATTACATATTTATCATGATTTTACACCTAGAATGACTAAGTATTCCATTACTTTATTGGTTGACATGATATGTAGTATGTCAACATTATTTAGTTCTATTTCAGAAAGCTTGGTATGTTATGAACACATGATACTCGTAATTGTTAATTTTAGCATTATGATTTATAGTATTTCTATATGATTTATCTATGTTTCATAAAGCTTGACATGTTATGAACATACAATACCCATAATAATTTATTTTAGCATTAAAATGTAATTAATTTTAGTTTACAAACTTACAACTTAATTTTAGTTATTTAGACTTTCGAATACTTTCAGATAAGGTTTGTTGTAACTTGGTCTTATTGTATCAGTTATTATCAATCGGTTTAAGCCAAAATGTTAGTAGTACTTAGCACCTAGTAGGACAAGGGTTTAGGGCACCCAAGTCCTAAAACTACATTCTATCATAGGCTTATCTAGACCACCTAGTTGGGCATTATTTTAGTGATCACACTAGCCATACCTTTATATTCTAGGAAGGTATTTTAGGCCCTTCAATAGGGTGTATACATCAGACTCCACATTTATCTCATATGGCTTATTTGGAGATTTAGATTTAGTAGTTGTACATGACCCTAAGTTAAGATTATGATTACTTGTAAACTATGATTTCACAATATTCGCAATTATATAAGTTTATATGCATCTATAATAAGGCCATTATTCTGCAGTTCAACTTACGCATTCAATATTGCATTAAAATAAGGCCATTTATATGCATCTTCTTGATAAAAAAAAAGATGAAAATATAATACCTAGAACATCAGAAATAAGAAAACCTACATATTATAAGAATAAGTTTAAAAGATATAATCTAAAGAATGAATATGACAAATAGACACCAAAATAAATAGTTAATAAAAATTATAACTTTTTAGACTTAAATTGTGTAATAGATACAGAAAAAATAATACAATTATGGATAGGATATATGACAAAACAATTATTATATAATAATATAAATGTAATAGATACACCAGAATATATAGAAAGAACACTAATAGGAATAGGGAAATTATGATTTTTAAATCTAATTGAAAATAGTAAAAGAGTATTAAGAACTCACAAACCCACAGAAGGAACATCATCAACAACCACAACTAAACTAACACCTATAGAATTATTAAAAAAATATGAAACAGCTATAAAAGATGAATTTAGTAGCATGACAGCAACAGAAGAAGAACAAAATGAAGAGAAAGATACAAATAGGAATTTAATGTTAAAAATTAGCAATATGTAATATGTGCTACCTAGATGAATATACTTGCGCATTTAAAGAATATTATTATAAAGGAGCATATAATACAGAAGAAAGTAAAGAAATAAGAAAATTATATTTTAGTAAATTACCTGAACCATTTAGTTCAAAAATAATAAAAAGTTGGGATGGAGCAAAAATAGTGGATACTCTAGGAGCAAGAATAAAGTTTTTACAATAATGGTATAGAAACGTATGTGAAAAATATAGAGAAGAAATAAAAATGGAAAAAACATTAATAAGAAATTTAGCATGTTGCAAGGATAAAATAGCACCTCAATTTGGATGTGAAGAAAGATATTATAAGAAAAGAAAAAGGCATAAGAAATATAAGAAATACAAAAAATCAAAATATAAGTATAAGAAACCAAGAAAAAGATATTATGTAAAAAATTATAAACATAAAAGACCATATAGGAAAAAGAAATCTATAAAGGAATGTACTTGTTATAATTGCGAAAAATTAGGACATTTAGCTAGAGATTGTAAATTACATAAAAAACCAAAAAAATAAACAAATATTAAAAATAAAAATAGAAAATACAGAATATATGCAGATGGATTATATAGATTACAAATTAGAAAGTGAAGACAGTATATATGAAATTTCAGAGAATGAAACAGATAATGAAATAGATAGTGAATTAGACGAATTAAATGACTGAAGAAGATATACAAATAAACCAAATGACTGGAGAAGATATAAAAATAATAACAAAAGAAGAATATTTAAATGACGAAGGAACATATTAAAAACTAATATTTGATAATAATATATTTGATGAAATAAAAGGAAAAGTGTTAGACTTAAGTGTAGAAAAAAATATTTAAAATACCAACAATAAAAAATATATTTACTAGGAAAAAGGAAGAATACTACGTAGTAAGTCAAAAGGAACATGTAATAGACAGTAGATACGCAAAAGGTAAATCTAGTATACCACTAGTAACAAAAAGGTTAATTAATAAAGAAATAAACGATATAAAAAGTAGAGACCCAATAAAATATGTACACCTAGGAGGTACAGAGATATTAATAAAAGCATGTTTTAGAGAAGGAATAGATACACCAATAGAATTATATTTAGTAGATGATAGGATTATAAGACCTATAGAAAAAAGCATAATAACTGCAATTAAAGAAAATTTAATATACCAAAAATTTAAATTTATAATAAGTGCAAATTATTCAGTAGCAATAATAGATAAAAATATAGATAAATCATTAGTATTATATTGGAAAATATCAGGAGTAGAACAAACCCCAGGAAGTAAAATATTTACAGCAAGATGTAAAAATCTATATGTATTAACAACAGAACATAAAATAAAGGTAAAAAATAAAATTAATAAACTACAAATAGAAAGTCCTTTTGAACAATTCGTAAAAACAATTGATAATAATGATTATAGTTACAGAAATATAGACATAGAAGAAGATTTAGAAATAATAAATGATAGAATAAGTACAATAAAAAGAATAGCTTATGAAAAAGCAGAATCATGAAATTCATCAAAAAGAACAAGTTATGAAACAAGTTCAATAGTTAATTTAAATCAATATTACATAATAAGAACAATAAATGAAAAAGAATATTTAATACTCTTAAATACAGGACAAGAAAAAAATTATATAGCAAAATATCTAGTAAAAAATGAGGAAATAAAATCTGATAATAACATATGCCCAGATCTACCAAGAAGCTTAATAAACACTAAAAATATAGCAGAAAAAAATAATAATAAGAGTTAGAAAAACGAAAATAGAATTTGAAATAAAGGAAGAAATGCAAAAAGCGGACATAATATTAGGAATTAAATGGCTAGAACAAGTAAAACCATACAATATAGAACACACACAATTATCTATAACATATAATAGGGAAAGATTATTTCTAAGAAGAGCTCTAACATGATATGAAAATATATGTATTAATAAAGATAGTAGTAGAAGGATATTCTAGTAGATATTATACGCCTATGATAGATACAGGAGCAGAAGCTAATTTATGTAGATATAATTGTTTACCAGAAAATAAATGGAATAAATTAAAAATACCAATAATAGTTAAAGGATTTAATAACGAAGGAAGCTTAATTACTTAAAAAGCTAAGAATGTAAAAACACAAGTATGGGATAAAATATTAACAATAGAAGAAATCTATAATTATGAGCTAACATCAAAAGATATACTTTTAGGAATGCCATTTTTATATAAATTATACCCACATATAATAACTAGAATAGATTGGTGGTTTACAACACCATGCAAACAGAAAGTAAGAGCAAAAAGAGTTACTAACAAAATAAGAAAGAAAACTTATTGTATAAAAGAAAGTGAAAAAATTACACAAAAATTATAAAATACTGAAGATACAATAGAACTGGTCGTATTTTCAATAAATAAAAAGGAAATAACTATATTTTC
>NW_025851224.1:0-2378 GCF_002878395.1 Capsicum annuum
AATCCTTCTGCATTAATTAGTGTGTAATTTTTTAATTCTTCAATGTTTTCCTTTAGCGTTTTCTTTTCTTTTAATAGGTTACTATTTTGGCATTGATTTTGGCATTTGTCATTATTTGAACATCCTTCACAACATGATTTAGAAGCTATTTCCTTTTTGTGTGTTCTTAGTGTTCTATATACTGTTGGTAATGTTACTGTTTGTACCGGAGTATAGGTTAGATTTTTAAATAGTATTATTCCATCTCTTATTAAGAGACATCCTCCTCTATTTTGTATGCGAAAATGCAATCCTATTACAAAGTCTGAACCTATGTTTAAATCTCTCGCTAATATTTTGTTAATATTGTAAGTTGGCTTGTAGAATTCATTAATATTTTCTGCAAGAAGGCTATGAAGTAGATATAGTAATAGAAAAATCTCAAATGTTAGCAAAAGAATATAAACATATAACCTTTAAATGTAAAGGATGTTAGAAAAATGAAATGGAAATAAAAGAATGTATAGAACATTGCAAAAACTGCTTAGAAAGAAGTGATAACCGAGGATATAGAAATAACGAAGAATTAATTTCTAAAAAGAAAGAAGAAGATACAAAATCCATACTAAGTTCCATAATGAGTTATAAAGAATTAGCAGAATTAGAAGCAACTAGTTCAACAAGTGCTTTCCCTTTTCAACAGACAAACCCGAATCCTCAACCAATAGATTATAGTACAGGTAATGTACCTAGGAGGCCAGCAGTCAGGATAAATCCTGATACAGAACTTAGAGGAGATAATATAAGACCAGCAGGAAAGAGAATACCAATAAAAGAACCAATTAAACTACAAGAAGGAGGTAGTAAAGGTAAAATACTAAATATAGCAGCACATGACCCACAAATGTGGGATACAGTAATAGATTTATGGAAAGAAATAGTAGAAGCAAATTATTTAAGATATTATACTGAAACCGATACAGAAACAATGTACAAATACTTAGAAACTTTTTTAGGATAATCGGCAAAAGCTACGTGGGAAAGTTTTAAAACTAATTGCCCATATGACTTTCAGGTTCTGTTAAGTATGGGTCTAAATCCCTATAACTTCACAAATAAAATGCATATGTTACTAACCGAAAAAGATCCAAATAGTGGATTATTAGCTTTACAAAAAGAAGCTTTAATAAAACTAGAACAACTTGGCATCTCACATTGGATATATATAAAGAAATTTTTACAAGATTATTTTTATTACTGCACGGTCAGCGGAAATACTTTTAATGAAGAACTAGGTAAAAAAACTATTTAATAAGCTACCAGGAGCCTTAGGAAGAGAAATAGAAGAAAGATGGTATAAAAGAGACGGTGTAGTAGCTAGCCCAAACATAAAATGGACCACAGGATATAGAACTCAATATATAATGGATATATTAACAGAAAAATGTACGAATATACAAATACAGAAACAACTAAAAAGAAATGAAATGAATTTCTGTAAATCTGTTATATACACAACCCAAAATTATGATAATCAGAAAAAACCTAAAAGATATAAGAAAAAATATAACCAAAAACCATTTAGTCGTAAACAATACTTCTTAAGAAAATCAAACGCTACAAAACCATGGCTAAATAGAGATAGACATGTCAGAAAATATAGAAATGATAGAAACTATAAAAACAAATTAGAATGTTATACTTGTGGAAGCATAGATCATTTAACCAATGTATGTCCTAAAAGAAATAATAATAGAACTAGAAATTCTCAATTAATAAAAGATTTTCAAGAAACATTACTAAATGTAGACGAATACATGTCAGATACAGAGAGTATATATACAATAATAAGTTTTGATATAGAGGACATTTCTAAAACTAACTCTTCAGATTTAGAAGAGGATAATTTAGTAAATGAGTTAGGACAAGAAATAGATGATCCAGATGATTTAGATTTAAATAACCTAGTAATTAATAATTTAATGAATGTCACTCAAGAATGTGTACATGAATTTCAAAAATATAAAGGTCTAGACAGTAATATATGTCGTATATGTAGTTGGTACCCAAGCAAAGAAAACAGAGCTAAGTGTAGAAAATGTTATTTTGAAGCCTGTGTAAATTGTATAGAAAACACTCTAAAGATAAAAATAGAATCAAAACCAAATAGAAAACCGAATTATAAACAAATTCTAAATTTAAGAGTAGCAACTCTAGAAGCCAGAGTAAATAATCTAGAACAAAGGCTAACTACCTTCGAAAAAGGAAAAGCCAAAATAACTAGAGAAGAAATAAATACACAAGAAGATACACAAGAAAATGTACATTTAGAAAAATTAGAAGCAGAACTTATGAACATAGAAGATAATGGCACTAGCCTAATATGTAATGAAGATAAA
>NW_025851224.1:2478-4387 GCF_002878395.1 Capsicum annuum
ACATTTCTAAAACTAACTCTTCAGATTTAGAAGAGGATAATTTAGTAAATGAGTTAGGACAAGAAATAGATGATCCAGATGATTTAGATTTAAATAACCTAGTAATTAATAATTTAATGAATGTCACTCAAGAATGTGTACATGAATTTCAAAAATATAAAGGTCTAGACAGTAATATATGTTGTATATGTAGTTGGTACCCAAGCAAAGAAAACAGAGCTAAGTGTAGAAAATGTTATTTTGAAGCCTGTGTAAATTGTATAGAAAACACTCTAAAGATAAAAATAGAATCAAAACCAAATAGAAAACCGAATTATAAACAAATTCTAAATTTAAGAGTATCAACTCTAGAAGCCAGAGTAAATAATCTAGAACAAAGGCTAACTACCTTCGAAAAAGGAAAAGCCAAAATAACTAGAGAAGAAATAAATACACAAGAAGATACCCAAGAAAATGTACATTTAGAAAAATTAGAAGCAAAACTTATGAACATAGAAGATAATGGCACTAGCCTAATATGTAATGAAGATAAAGAGTTTTCTACCATAAAAGTATTAGTGAAAATTAGAATCCAAGATTTAGAGATAGAAACTCTAGCACTAGTAGACCCAGGATGTACTAGCTGTATAATTAACAGAGAAATAGCACCAGAACATTTACTAAAGACATTTGATAAACCCATAGCAGCTACACAAATGGACGGATCACAAAACATCTATAATTATTACATAGAAAAGGCACAAATAAGTTTCTTAAACACATGTAATGAATTCTACAAGCCAACTTACAATATTAACAGAATGTTAGCGAGAGATATAAACATAGGTTCAGACTATGTAAAAGGATTGCGTTTTTGCATACACAATAGAGGAGGATGTCTCTTAACAAGAGACAAAATAATACTATTTAAAAATCTAACCCATACTCCAGTACAAACATTAACATTACCAACGGTATATAGAACACTAAGAACACACAAAAAGGAAATAGGTTCTAAACCTTGTTGTGAAGGATTCTCAAATAATGACAAATGTCAAAATCAACGCCAAAATAGTAACCTATTAAAAGAAAATAAAACGCTAAAGGATAACATTGAAGAATTAAAAAATTACACACTAATTAATGTTGAAGGATTAAAATATATAGAAGAAATTGAAAAAGATTATACATTAATAAATGTTGAAACTCAATTTTATAATTTTAAAAAAGGTATAAATAAAATAGGCATGACAAATAGTCCTAAAGATTTAGATAAAGTAATAAATATTCTAGATAAAATAGAATCCTAAAGATTTAGATAAAGTAATAAATATTCTTGATAAAATAGAAATAATAGGAGAAAAATCCTTAGCACATTGGAATGCTAACGAAATAATGCATAAATTAGAAATAATCAACTCAGAATATACTGTAAAGACAGCATCTATAGAAGCTAACAATGAAGATATAGAAGAATTTGAGAAACAAATCAAAGAATTGTTAAAATTAGAAGTAATTCGAAGATCAACATCTAGACACAGATCAGCAGTATTCATGGTAAGAAACCATAGTGAGCAAATAAGGGGAAAAGCTTGTATGGTAATAAACTATAAAAGATTAAAAGACAACACCAAAATAGACGCATATAAGTTACCAAATAAAAGTGAGTTAATTAATACAATACAAGGTAAAAAGATGTATAGTAAATTTGACTGTAAATCAGGATATTGGCAAGTAAAAATGCACCCAAACAGCATAGAATGGACTACATTCACTTGTCCAGAAGGGCATTTTGAGAGGCTTGTTGTAATACCCCGCATGTTTCTAAGTTAGGAAGTGAATAAGTATTCCTACGTATGAAATCTCCTATCCTGTGATTCATACTTGAGTACATGACTTACAATGAATATCCTAGTGATAGGATAGCTTA
>NW_025851225.1:0-604 GCF_002878395.1 Capsicum annuum
CGTTTGTCCACCCAAATGGCCACAAAAAATTAAACGGACCACACAAAGATGATCCTCAACCTCCCTGGCATGCCCTGGTTAATTTTCAGCCCACAACACGGCCGAAAACCTTGGCCCACCTCCAAAACTGTGGGTTATAGCACACTGATTTGGCGTGAAAATGCCCCTTTCTCACCATTTCGCTCGTTGTCCACCCAAATGGCCATGAAAAATTAAATGGACCACACTAGGATGATCCCCTACCTTCCTGGCATACCCCGGTCAATTTTTGGCCCACAGCACACCCGGACCGCGAGCCTACCCCCAAAACCATGCAATATAGCGCACCAATTTTGCCCAAAAATGTCCCGTTCACGCCGTTTTGCCTGTTTGTACATCCAAATGTCCACGAAAATTTAAACGAACCACACAGGGATGATCCCCTACCTCCCTGGCACGCTCGATCAATTTTTGGCCCACAGCACGCCCGGACTCGGGCTCACCCCAGAAACCGTTGGCTATAGCACAATGATTTGGCCAAAAATACCCCGTTCGTGCCGTTTTACCCGTTTGCCCATCGAAATAGCCACAAAAAATTAAATGGACCACACTGGGATGATCCCCA
>NW_025851225.1:704-10669 GCF_002878395.1 Capsicum annuum
TTAAATGGACCACACTGGGATGATCCCCAACCTCCCTGGCATGCTCCTATCAATTTTTATCCCACACCACGCTCGAACCCTGGGCCCATCCCAAAAGCGTGGGCTATAGCACACCGATTTAGCCCAAAAATGCCCCGTTCACACTGTTTCGCACGTTTGTCCATCCAAATGGACATGAAAAATTAAACAGGCCACTTAGGGACGATTTCCAACCTCCCTGGCACGCCCTGATCGATTTTCAGCCCACAGCACTCCCGGACCCCGAGCCCACTCCCAAAACCTTGGGCTATAGCACGCCGATTTGGCCTGAAAATGCCTGATTCACTCTTTTTCATCCGTTTGTATGCCCAAATAGCCATGAAAATTTAAACGAACCACACTGGAATGATCCCTAACCTTCCTGACACGCCTCGGTCATTTTTGGCCCACAGCATGCCCGAACCCCAGGCCCACCCCTAAAACCGTGGGCTATAGCTCACCAATTTGGCCCAAAAATACCCCGTTCATGCCGTTTCGCCTGTTTGTCTACGAAAATGGTCACAAAAATTTAAACGGACCACACTGGGATGATCCCCAACCTCCCTAGCACACCCCGGTCGATTTTTGACCCACGGCATGCTCAAACCCCAGGTCCACCCCTAAAATCGTCGGCTATAGCACACCAATTTGTCCTGAAAATACCCCGTTCACACCCTTTCTCCTATTTGTCCATACAAATAGCCACAAAAAATTAAATGGACCATACTGGGATGATCCCTAACCTGCCTGGCATGCCCCGGTCGATCCTTGGCCCCCAGCATGCACGGACCCCTAGCCTACTCTCGAAACTGTGGGCTATAGCACACCAATTTGGCCTGGAAATGCCCCGTTTGTGCTATTTTGCCAGTTTGTCCAACCAAATAGCGAAGAAAAATTAAACGGACCACGCTAGGACAATCCTCAACCCCCTTGGAATACCTCGGTCAATTTTTGAACCACAGTATGCTCGGGCCCCGGGCCCACCCCCAAAACCATGGGAACACATTAATTTGGCCCGAAAATACCCCGTTCGCACTGTTTTGCCCGTTTGTCCACCAAAATAGCCACAAAAAATTAAACGAACCACACTGGGACGATCCCCAACTTCCTTGGCATGCCCTAATCGATTTTTGGCTCACAGCACGCTCGGACCCCAATCCCACCCCCAAAATCGTATGCTATAGCACACCAATTTAGCCCGAAAATGGCCCGTTCGTGCTGTTATGCCCATTTAACCACCCAAATGGCCAGAAAAAATTAATAGACCACACTAGGAGGATTCCCAACCTCCCTGGCATGCCTCGGATAATTTTCAGCCAATAACACGCTCGAAACCTGGGCCCACCCCCAAAATCGTGGATTATAGCACACTAATATGGCCCAAAAAATACTCCGTTCGCACCATTTCGCCCGTTTGTCCAACAATATGACCACAAAAAATTAAACGGACCATACATAGATGATTCCCAGCCTCCCTAGCATGCCTCAGTTAATTTTTAGCCCACAGCACGCCCGGACCTCGGGTCCAGCCTCAAAACCATGTGCAATAGCACACCAATTTGGTTCGAAAATGCCCCGTTCGCGCCGTTTTGCCTGTTTGTCCACCCCCAAAATCGTGGGAGATAGCACACCGATTTGGCTCGACAATTCCCCGTTCACGCCGTTTTGCCCGTTTGTCCACCCAAATGGCCATGAAAAATTAAACAGACCACACTAGGATGATCCCCTACCTTCCTGGCATGCCCCAGTCAATTTTTGGCCCACAGCATGCCTGTACCTCGAGCCTACCCCCAAAACCATGCAATATAGCACACCGATTTGGGTCGAAAATGCCCCGTTCCTAGCATTTCGCCCGTTTGTACACCTAAATGTCCATGAAAATTGACACGGACCACACAGGGATGATCCCCCACCTCTCTGGCACGCCCGATCGATTTTTAGCCCACAGCACGCCCGGAGTCGGGTCCACCCTAGAAACCGTTGGCTATAGCACACTGATTTGGAATGAAAATGCTTCGTTCGTACCGTTTCACCTATTTATCCACCAAAATGGCCACAAAAATTTAAACGAACCACACTGGGATGATCCCCAACCTCCCTGGCATGCCCCAACCAATTTTTAGCAAACAACACACTTGGACCCCGTGCCCACCCCCAAAAGCGTGGGCTATAGCACACCGATTTAGCCCAAAAATGCCCCGTTCACATTGTTTTGCACGTTTTTCCACCCAAATGGACACAAAAAAATAAACGGACTACTTTGGGACGATTTTCAACCTCCCTAGCATGTCCGGATTGATTTTTGGCCTACAGCACTCCCGAGCCCACCCCCGATACCTTGGGCTATAGCACGCCGATTTGGCCTGAAAATGCCTGGTTCACTCCGTTTCATCCGTTTGTCCGCCCAAATAGCCATGAAAATTAAACGAACAACACTGGAATGATCCCCAACCTCCCTGACACGCCTCAGTCATTTTTGGCCCACAGCATGCCCGGACCCAAGGCCTACCCCTAAAACCATGGGTATAGCTCACCGATTTGGCCAGAAAACACCCCATTCATGCCGTTTGGCCCGTTTGTCAACCAAAATGGTCACAAAAATTTAAACGGACCACACTGGGATGATCCCCAACATCCCTACCATACCCCGATCGATTTTTGACCCACAGCATGCTCAAACCCCGGGCCCACCCCCAAAATCGTGGGCTATAGCACACCAATTTGGCCTGAAAATGCCCCGTTTGCTCCGTTTCGCCTGTTTGTCCACACAAATAGCCACAAAAAATTAAACGGACCGTACTGGGATGATCCCCAACCTACCTGGCATGCCCCGATCGATTTTTGGCCCCCAGCACGCATGGACCCCTAGCCTACTCTAAAAACCATGGGCTCTAGCACACCGATTTGGCCTGGAAATGCCCCATTTGTGCTATTTTTCCAGTTTGTCCAACCAAATAGCCAAGAAAAATCAAACGGACCACGCTGGGATAATCCTAAACCCCCTTGGCATGCCTCGATCAATTTTTAAACCACAGCACGCTCGAGCCCCGGGCCCACCCCCAAAACCATGGGTAATAACACATTGATTTGGCCCGAAAATACCCCGTTCACACTGTTTCGCCCGTTTGTCCATTGAAATGGCCACAAAAAATTAAACGGACCACACTGGGATAATCCCCAACTTCCTTGGCATGCGCCGATCGATTTTTGGCTTACAGCACACTCGGACCCCGATCCCACCCCCAAAATCGCATGCTATAGCACACCAATTTAGCCCGAAAATGGCCCGTTCGTGCTGTTATGCCCATTTAACCACCCAAATGGCCAAAAAAATTTAACGGACCACTCTGGGATGATCCCCAACCTCCCTGGCATGCCTTGGTCAATTTTTGGCCAATAACACGCTCGGATCCTGGGCCCACCCCAAAAACCGTGGATTATAGCACATTAATATGGCCTAAAACATAATCCGTTCGCACCGTGTCGCCAGTTTATCCAACAATATGGCCACAAAAAATTAAACGGACCACACAGAGATGATCCCCAATTTCCCTAGCAAGCCTCAGTTAATTTTTGGCCCACAGCACGCCCGGACCCTGGGTCAACCTTCAAAACCATGTGCAATAGCACACCAATTTGGCTCGAAAATGCCCCGTTCGCGCTATTTCGCCCGTTTGTCCATCCAAATAGCCACAAAAAATTAAATGGACCACACTGAGATGATCCTCAACGTCAATGACATGCCCTGGTCAATTTTCGGTCCACAGCACGCCTAGACCCCAGGCTCACCCCAAAACTGTGGGCTATATCACACCGATTTGGAGAGAAAATGCCTTGTTTGCTCCGTTTCGCTCGTTTGTCCACCCAAATGGCCACAAAAAATTAAACAAACCACACTAGGACGATCCCCAACCTCTCTGGCACTCCCCTATCAATTTTTAGCCTACAGAATGCCCGAACCTCGGGTCCACCCCAAAAATCGAGGACTATAGCACACCGATTTGGCCCAAAAATTCCCTATTCGTGCTGTTTTGCCCGTTTGTCTAGCTAAATGACCATGAAAAATTAAACGGACTATGCTGGGACGATCCCCAACCTCCCTGGTATGCCCCAGTCAATTTTTGGCTCACAGCACACCTAAACCCTGAGCCCACTCCCAAAATCGTGGGATATAGCACACCGATTTGGTCCGAAAATACCCTGTTCTTGATGTTTCCCCTGTTTGTCCACCTAAATGACCACGAAAAATTAAATGGACCATACTGGGATGATTTCCAACCTCCCTGGCATGTCCTGGTCAATTTATGGCCCACAACATACCCAAACGTTGGGACCGCCCCCAAATTTGGGGCAATAGCAGAACGACTTATCCTGAAAATGCCCTCGTTCGCACTATTTTGCTTGTTTATCCACCCAAATGGCAACAAACAATTAAACGGACCACACTGAGACAATCCCCAACCTTCCTGGCACACCCCAATCCATTTTTGGACCATAGCACGCCCGAACCCCGGGCCCACCCTCAAATTCCCGGGCAATAGCACATCAATTTAACTCAAAAATGCCCTATTTGCGCCGTTTCGCTCATTTGTCCACCCAAATGGCCACAAAAAATTTAATGGATCACACCGAGATGATCCTAAATCTCCATAGCACACCTTGGTCATTTTTTGGCCCACAGTACTACTGGACCCTGGGCCCACCCCAAAACTGTGGGCTATAGCACAACAATTTGGCCAGAAAATGCCCCGTTTGCTTCGTTTCGCTTGTTTGTCCACCCAAATGGCCACGAAAAATTAAACGAATCACACTAGGACAATCCCCAACCTCCTTGGCATGCCCCAATCGATTTTTGGCCAACAGAACGCCCATACCCTGAGGCTACCCACAAAACCGTAGGCTATAGCTCACTGATTTGTCCTGAAAATGCCCCATTCATGCTATTTCTCCCGTTTATCCACCCAAATCACCACGAAAAACTAAACGGACCACACTAAGATGATCCTTATCCTCTCTGGCTTGCCCAGGTCGATTTTTAGCCCACAGAACGGCTGGATCCTGGGCCCGTCCCTAAAACTATGGGATATAGCTCATCGATTTGGCCTTAAAACACCCCCGTTCGCGCCATTTCGCCTGTTTTTCCATCCAAATGGCCACCAAAAATTAAACGGACCATACTTGGATGATCCTGGACCTTCCTGCAATGCCCCGATTAAATTTTGGCCAACAGCACTCCTGGACCCCGAGCCCACCGCCAAAATCGTAGGCTACAGCTCACCAATTTGGCCCAAAAATGCCTTGTTCGAGTCGTTTTGCCCGTTTGTCAACCCAAATAGCCATAAAAAGTTAAATAGATGACACTGGGATGATCCCCAACCTCCGTGGCACACCCCAGTCAATTTTTGGCCTACAGCACACTGAACCCCGGGCCCACCCTCAAAACTGTGGGCTAGAGCACACTAATTTGGCCCGAAATGCCCCGTTCACGCCATTTCACCCATTTATCCAACCAACTGGCTATGAAAAATTAAACGGACCATACTGGACGATCCCCAACCTCCCTCGCATGCTCCGGTTGATTTTTCGCCCATAGCACGCCTGGACCCCGGGCCTACCCCAAAAACCGTGGGCAATAGAACATCGAATTTGCACAAAAATGCCCCGTTCGCGCTGTTTCGTCCATTTGTCCATCCAAATGGCCACAAAAATATAAAGGACCATACTGGGATGATCCCCAACCTCCCTGGCATGCCCCGATCAATTTTCAGCCCACTGCATACCTAAACCCCGAGCCCATCCCCAAAACCATGGCTACGGCACATCGATTTGGCCTGGAAACGCCTCCGATCATGACGTTTTGCCTGTTTGTCCAACCAAATGACCACAAAAAACTAAACAGACCATACTGGGATGATTCCCAACCTCCCTGGCTCACCCCGATTGATTTTCGGCCAGCAGCATATCCGGATTGAGAGCCCACCCCCAAAATCATGGGCTATAGCACACCTATTTGGCCGAACAATGCCCCGTACACGCCATTTCGCCCATTTGTCCACCCAAATAGCCACAAAAAATTAAACGGACCATACTAGGATGATACCCAACCTCCCTGGCACGCCCTGATCGATTTTCAGCCCACAGCATACCCGAACCCCAATCCCACCCTCAAAATCGCGGGCTATAGCACACAGATTTGACTGACAATGCCCCATTCGCATTTTTTTGCCTGTTTGTCAACCGAAAGAGCCATAAAAAATTAAACGGACCACACTAGGATGATCCCTAACCTCCCCGGCATACCCCGGTCAGTTTTTGGCCCACAGCACGCTCGGACCGCGGGTCCACCCCCAAAACCGTGGGCTATATAGCACACTAATTTGGCCCAAAAATGCCCAGTTTGCACCATTTCGCTCGTTTGTCCAACCAAATGGCCACAAAAAATAAAACGGACCTCACTGAAACGATCCCCAACCTCTCTAACATGCCCTAGATAATTTTTAGCCCACAGCAATTCTCGGACCCCGAGCCCACCCCCAAAACCGTGGGCTATAGCACATTGATTTGACTTAAAAAAATCCCCCCGTTTGTGCCGTTTTACCCCTTTGTCCACCCAAATGACCACGAAAAATTAAACGGAGCACTCTGGGATGATCCTTAAACTCCCTGGCATGCCCCGATCAATTTTCAGCCTACAGAATGCCCGAACCCCAGACCCACTCTCAAAACCGTAGGCTATAGTACACCTATTTGGCCTAAAAATGCCCCATTCACACCGTTTTACCCATTTGTCCCACCAAATAGCCAAGAAAAATTAAACGGACCACACTGGGACAATCCTCAACCCCCTTGGCATGCTCGATCGATTTTTGAACCATAGCACGCTCGGGCCCCGGGTCCACCCCCAAAACCATGGGTAATAACCCATTGATTTGGCCCGAAAATACCCCGTTCGTGTTGTTTCGCCCGTTTGTCCACCGAAATGGCCACAAAAAATTAAACGAACCACACTGGGATGACCACCAACTTACTTGGCATGCCCCGATTGATTTTTGGATCACAGCACGCCCGGACCCCAATCCCACCCCCAAAATCGTATGCTATAGCACACCAATTTAGCCCGAAAATGGCCCGTTCCTGCTGTTATGCACATTTAACCACCCAAATGGCCAAAAAAATATAACGGACCACGCTGGGACGATCCCCAACCTCCCTGGCATACCTTGGTCAATTTTTCGCCAATAACACACCCGGATCCCGGGCCCACCCCCAAAACCGTGGATTATAGCACACTAATATGGCCCAAAAAATTCCCCGTTCGCGTCGTTTCGCCCATTTGTCCAACAATATGGCCACAAAAAATTAAACGGACCACACAGAGATGATCCCCAACCTCCCTGGCATGCCTCAGTTAATCTTTGGCCCACAGTACACCCGGACCCCGGGTCCACCCTCAAAACCGTGTGCAATAGCACACCAATTTGGCTCGAAAATGCCCCGTTCATGCCGTTTCGCCCGTTCGTCCACCTAAATAGCTACAAAAAATTAAACGGACCACATTGGGGCGATCCTCAACCTCCATGACATGCCCTGGTCAATTTTTAACCCACAACATTCCTGGACCCCGGGCCCACCCCAAAACTGAGGGTATCACACTGATTTGGAGTGAAAATGCCCTGTTTGCTCCGTTTCGCTCGTTTGTCCATCCAAATGGCCACAAAAAATTAAACGAACCACACTAGGATGATCCCCAACCTCCCTGGCAGTCCCCAATCAATTTTTGGCCCACAGAATGCCCGACCTCCCTAGTATGGCCCAATCAATTTTTGGCTCATAGCACACCCGAACCCTGAGCCCACTCCCAAAATCATGGGATATAGAACACCGATTTGGTCCAAAAATACCCCATTCGTGATTTTTCCCCCGTTTGTCCACTTAAATATCCACGAAAAATTAAATGGACCATACTGGGACGATCCCAACCTCCATGGGATGCCCTGGTAAATTTTTGGCCTACAACATACCCAAACATTGGGACCGCCCCAAAAAACGAGGCAATAGCACAACAATTTATCCTGAAAATGCCCTAGTACGCACCATTTCACCTGTTTGTCCACCCAAATGGCCACAAAAAATTAAACGGACCACACTGAGACAATCCCCAACCTCCCTGGCACACCCCAATCCATTTTTGGCCCATAGCACACCCGAACCCCAGGCACACCCTCAAATTCATGGGTAATAGCACACCGATTTAACTCAAAAATGCCCTATTTGTGTCGTTTTGCTCATTTGTTCACCCAAATGGCCACAAAAAATAAAATGGACCACACCGAGATGATCCTCAATCACCATAGCATGCCCTGGTCAATTTTTGGCCCACAGCACTACTAGACCCCGAGCCCACCCCAAAACTGTAGGCTATAGCACAATAATTTGGCCAGAAAATGCCCCGTTCACTCCATTTTGCCCGTTTGTCCACCCAAATGGCCACAAAAAATTAAACGGACCACACTAGGATAATCCTCAACCTCTTTAGCACACCCCGATCAGTTTTCGGCCAATAGAACACCCAGACCCCGAGGCTACCCACAAAACCGTAGGCTATAGCTCACTAATTTGGCCTAAAAATGCCTCATTCATGTTGTTTCTCCCGTTTGTCCACCCAAATTGCCACGAAAAACTAAACGGACAACACTGAGATGATCCTCATCCTCTCTGGCTTACCTTGGTTGATTTTCAGCCCACAGCACGGCTGGATCCTGGTCCCATCACTAAAACCATGGGATATAGCACACCGATTTGGCCTTAAAACACCCCCGTTCGCGCCATTTCGCCTGTTTTTCCATCCAAATGGCCACCAAAAATTAAACGGACCATACTTGGATGATCCCGAAGATTCCTGGCATGCCTTGGTTAATTTTTGGCCCACAGCACTCCTGGACCTCGAGCCCACCCCAAAAACCGTAGGCTACAGCTCACCAATTTGGCCCAAAAATGCCTTGTTCGCATCGTTTTTCCCGTTTGTCAAACCAAATGGCCACAAAAAGTTAAATAGACAACACTGGGACGATCCCCAACCTTCGTGGCACACCTTAGTCAATTTTAGGCCTCTAGAACACCCGAACCCCAGGCCCACCCTCAAAACCGTGGGCAAGAGCACACTAATTTGGCCCGAAAATGCCCCATTCACGCTATTTCACCTGTTCATCCAACCAAATGGCTATGAAAAATCAAACGGACCATACTGGACGATCCCCAACCTCCCTCGCATGCTCCGGTTGATTTTTTGCCCACAGCATGCCTGGACCCCGGGCCTACCCCCAAAACCGTGGGCTATAGAACACCGAATTTGCCCGAAAATGCCCCGTTCGCACTGTTTCGTCCATTTGTCCATCCAAATGGCCACAAAAATATAACGGACCACACTGGGATAATTCCCAACCTCCCTAGCATACCCCAATAAATTTTCAGCCCACTATATGCCCGAACCCCGAGCCCATCCCTAAAACCATGGCTACAGCACACCAATTTGGCCTGAAAACACCCCCGATCATGACGTTTTGCCTGTTTGTCCAACCAAATGGCCACGAAAAACTAAACAGGCCATACTAGGATAATTCCCAACCTCCCTGGCTCACCCCGATTGATTTTTGGCCCACAGCATACCCGGACCGAGAGCCCACCCCCAAAATCATGGGCTATAGCACACCGATTAGGCCGAACAATGCCCCGTACACGCCATTTCGCCCATTTGTCCACCCAAATGATCACAAAACATTAAACAGACCATACTAGGATGATTCCCAACCTCTTTGGCATGCCCCGATCAATTTTCAGCCCACAGCATACCCGAACCCCGAGCCCACCCCTAAAATCGAGGGCTATAGCATACAGATTTGGCCCGACAATGCCCCATTCGCATTTTTTAGCATATTTGTCCACCCAAA
>NW_025851226.1:0-1561 GCF_002878395.1 Capsicum annuum
ACTGAGCTCCAAAGATAAAGTAGATATATACAACATATAACAGAATGAAAACTACAACCAAGAGTCCATAAATCATGTAATAAGTCAATGAGAATAACAAGGGACAACTACCCTATTCATGTCCAAGAGTCTAACATAATAAGACTAAGGAAGTAACAAGGGGAACTATCTTATTCCAGCTACATTCAATATATGCCAAAGCTATACTGTATATCCCAGGTCAATATACAGATAAAGAGAGAAAGAAAGATATATTGTAATATACAAGGCGAAGGAACGACTATACAATATGAACAACAAAGAAAGGGATATCCGATAGTACCATGACTTCATATAGCTATATATATATATATATATATATATAATACATATAAATAGGAGGTCATCTCAAACATAACCTACATCGCCATGTTCTCATTTTAAGACCTCATTATAATACAATCAGGATTCAATACCAACATACTCAGGATTCTTAATCCATATGGCTAGACATAGAATAATCGTGCATAGTAATATAATCATAAGATAGCAAAGGTCGAAGACATACCTCAATCCCAGTACCGAATCCATGGCCAATCTGTCATAGGCTAGCCATAATAATGATCATAACAATGATAATAACAATATCAATAACATCGTAAATAACCGGCTACTCCGGACAACCAAATACCTAGCCGAGCCTATGTGTACCCCCACCGCCCCAGAATCGGAAGGTTCAATCAACATATAACAACACAAGGAATATTCCTCACCCATATCTATGCAACCGTCCCATACCGGCTGATAAACATAGGTGCATACTGGTGATAGACGATGCGCATGCAGGAATGAATGCAAAATATACTATCAATATCACAATGCATCATAACTGTCCTCATCAGGACCATCATTATCGTCATTAACCTCCGGCCTCACCAGGTATCAATATCATCCCAATAGTATCCTCCGGACTCGAACCGGATATATATATGGGCTTGGCCCCTAGAGATGCATTTTTCTCTTTATTATGATATTTGGCTCATAGAGATGCATTTTCCTCTTAATTATGATATTTTGGCCATAGAGATGCATTTTCCTCTTAATTATGATATTTTTCCCATAGAGATGCATTTTTCTCTTTATTATGATATTTGGCCCATAGAGATGCATCTTCCTCTTTATTCTGATATTTGGTCCATAGAGATGCATTTTCCTCTTTATTATGATATTTTGCCCATAGAGATGCATTTTCCTCCAGAGGTGGACCCACGTGTATATTCGGGACTGCACGTGCACCCGTCAACGTCCAAAAAAATTATGTGTATATACCTTGAGAAATTAAAATATATATAGTAGTGCACCCATAACTAACAGGAAGTGCACCTTGGTGCACTGGTCGAAGCCAACGCTTCCACCCATGCAACCAGGGATCGATTCTTCTGAATCCCACAATATTTTAATTTTTATTTTTAATTCTTCAGATTGCTTATTACCAAATTTATAAGAAAAATTGATGAAACAAGGATTTGAACCCATGACAAGTCCCTAAGGTGAACTCCCTTACACCATTGACCTACCACAA
>NW_025851227.1:0-2400 GCF_002878395.1 Capsicum annuum
ACTTCGAACCATCCTATTGGTGATCTACACTTCCTTCCATATAAAGCTTTATATGGTGCCATTTTGATACTTGAATGATAGCTATTATTGTAGGCAAACTCAATAAGAGGTAAATTATCATCCCAGTTGCCCTTAAAATTTATTACACAAGCTCGTAGCATATCTTCAAATGTTTGGATGGTACGTTTTTCTTGTCCATCTGTTTGAGGGTGAAAAGCTGTACTCAACTTTACTTGTGTTCCCAAACACCTCTGAAAAGACTTCCAAAAGTTTGCAGTAAATTGGGTTCCCCGATCTGATATAATAGAGATTGACACTCCATGTAATCGGACTATCTCTTTAATGTACAGCTTCGCATACTCTTCAACTAAGTAAGTGGTCCTAACTGGTAGGAAATGTGCGGATTTGGTAAGCCTATCAACAATCACCCATATAGAATCAAACTTTCGAGATATATAGGCAAACCAATAACGAAATCCATATTGATTATGTCCCACTTCCAGCTTGGAAGATCAATGCATTGCATATAATCTCCGTATTTTTGGTGCTCAACTTTAACTCTTTGACAATTTGGACGTTCAGCTACAAATTCTGCAATGCTCTTCTTCATGTCATTCTACCAATACATATCTTTCAAATCTTGATACATTTTAGTTGATCCTGGATGAATGGAATACCTTGAATAATGTGCCTCTGTCATAATCTTCTTTCTTAGCCCTTCTATATCCGGCATACACAATCGGTTTTGGCACTGAAGTACTCCTTCTCGTGTAAGCTCACGTTGGTCGCACCACTCTGAACGTTCTCCTTAAGCTGTAATAAAATAGGATCTGCATATTGCTTCTCTTTGACTTCAGCTACTAATGAAGATTCCGCAGCATTATGTATGATAAGCTCTTTATCCGGAGTTTCAAGAAGGCGAACTCCCAAACTAGCTAACTGGTGAAGATGTTTAATCATCCCTTGCCTTTCTATAGGCGCCATCATAGCCTTATGACTTAACACATCAGCTACCACATTTGGTTTCCTTGGATGGTACAAGATATCAACATCGTAGTCCTTTAATAGTTCAAGCCATCTCTGCTGCCTTAAATTTAGATCCTTCTGATTAAAAATATATTGCAAGCTCTTATGGTCAGTATATATATCAACATGAACCCAATATAAGTAGTGGCGCCATATCTTTAAAGCAAAAATAACTGCTGCTAGCTCAAGATCGTGTGTAGGATAATTTTTCTCATGTGGCCGCAATTGTCTAGAAGCATATGCTATTACCTTACCATGCTGCATCAATACACATCCTAAACCAATTCTGGAAGCATAACAATACACTGTATACCCTTCGGTGCCTTCTGGAAGTACCAACACGGGTGTAGAAATCAACTTGTTCTTTAAATCTTGAAAACTCTTCTCACAGGCATCATTCCTTTGGAATTTGGATGCTTTATGGGTTAGCTTGGTTAAGGGTGCTGAAATGGAAGAAAAGTCTTCAACAAACCTTCTATAATAACCGACCAACCCGAGAAAACTACAAATCTCCGTAGGCGTTGTGGGCCTTGGCCAGTTCTTCACAGCTTCTATCTTTTGAGCATCAATCTTTATCCCTTTACTAGATACAATATGGCCTAAAAATGCCACCGACTTTAACCAAAACTTACATTTAGATAACTTTTCATAAAGCTTACAATCACGAAGAGTCTGCAATGTCTGTCATAAGTGATTGGCATGGTCTTCTTCTGATCTAGAATAAACTAGAATATCATCTATAAAAACTATCACAAATACATCCAGGAATGGCTTAAACACCCTATTTGTCAAATCCATAAAATCTGCGGGTGAATTTGTTAGCCTAAATGACATAACTAGAAGCTCATAATGACCATACCCTGTTTGGAAAGTTGTCTTAGGTATATCCTTCTCTTTGACCCTCACTTGGTGGTAACCTAATATCAAATCAATCTTAGAAAAGCACTTGGCACCCTGTAACTGATCAAATAAATCATTAATTCTTAGGAGAGGATATTTATTCTTAATAGTCACCTTATTCAATTGCCCATAATCAATACATATCCTTAGTGAGCGATTCTTTTTGCGCACAAATAACACTGGTGCTCCCCAGGGGGACATACTAGGCCTTATGAATCCCTTCTCTAGGAAATCTTTCAATTGCTCTTTCAATTCTCGTAATTCTGCTAGGGCCATTCTGTACGGAGGAATGGAGATTGGTTGGGTGCTTGGTATTACATCAATACCAAACTCTAATTCTCATTCAGGAGGCAAACCTGAAAGATCTTTAGGAAATACATCAGAAAATTTATTTACCACCGGAACAGCGTAAAGAGTTGGTGGCTCTGCTTCTGTATCCCTTACTCTAACTAAATGATATATGTATCCCTTGGA
>NW_025851228.1:0-959 GCF_002878395.1 Capsicum annuum
GGAGAAGGAAAGACACTTCCAAGGCATCATCAATCATAAAAAAAAAAAGTAAGATTGCAATGCCTCTGTCTTTGTCTTGCACCGATGTTCAGTGTGCAAGGGCCTTAGAAAATCAGCATGAGCTGAAGAAGGTGAATGTACATCATCTGTTCTAAAAAACAAACAAGCACATATCTGTTTCAACAGATGATACATCTGCTGAAAATTATCAAACAGATGTATACATCTGTTGCAATTATTGTCTAACCTGTTGCATCAAATTTGTTATCTATTTTAACAGATGAGTCTTATATTGCAACAGATGGGTCATCTATTTGAAATTATCGTACTTCTCTGATTTACCTGTTCGAATTTATCCCAACAGATAATCCATCTGATGCAACATAAGAATCATCTATTACAACAGATAGAAAATCTGTTATATATCTCTACTTAGCATTAACAATTTTGGCTTTCCAGGTGGATGTCATAGCTGTTGTTGAAGAGCATAATATGACAGTTGATAATCCATCAACTGCTTCCAAAGATGAAGAAAAAGTAAAGCCTTTCAGTTTGGGAGAACGAAAGAATTACCCGTTTGAAGGGTTCAACATCTCGAACGAGGCTCCAAAAAAACTAATACAGTTGATCAACGACTATTCAGAATGGATTGCTAATGGGTTGTTAAAGCATTATACCGGCAGGTACATAAATCAATTTTATGGATATTGGTTTATACAATTCTTATTGTAAGAACCTGACATTAACACATATAAATCATCATGTAGAAAACAAAATGAAGAGCACTATAAAGTGAACGAATCGAGTCTTGGTTTTGATATGTTCGACTTTGTTGTTGCAACACCCAGAATGAAGAATTGGTTCTATTTGATGTCACAGCCTCAAACTTGCTGGAATGATGAGGTTTAAAGGTCATACATATTACTATTAATTAATACTTTATTTAATTGCATCTGCTC
>NW_025851228.1:1059-2111 GCF_002878395.1 Capsicum annuum
TTATTTAATTGCATCTGCGTATTGATTTTTTCATCACGTAATCCAAAATGTTTGATAATATGTGCATCACATCGATATCATTTTTTACTACCTCCGAAAGAAGGTCAAGTTACAAACACAAGAACAATAGAGATACACAACAGGCAATTGTTTGTACAAAGTTTACATCAATATGCCTACGATAGGTATTGTCAACAGCAGTCAAAAGTTTCCCGAAATGAGGAATGCTTAATCAACATCATCAAAGGTTTTAGCATTCCAGCTGGCTTACCTTGGCATTTGGTCAACAAAGTGTACATCCCAGTCAATTGTGGTGATGAATTCCATTGGGTGTTGGTTGTCGTCGTTCTAAAAGAGAGGCACATCCGAGTTTATGACTCAATGTCGCAAAGGAGACGTTTCGGGCCGTTGTCTAAGATACAAAAGCTGGCCAAAATATTGACAACTTACCTTGATATAAGTAGCTTTTTGGATCAAAAGGTTCGTACTGATTGGTCGACGATTGAAGCATACCGGATAAAATGGCTAATCCATTTGATGTACAATATGTTGACGGAATTGCTCAAAAAACCATTGGCAGCCTGTAAGTTTAAGTGTCATGATTTAGTTTTATTTCACAAATTTCATAACGCTTGCATGAACTGCAAGATATGGATTGTCTATTTTTTTGTAACGCAGGGATTGCGGTCATTTTGTTGCCGCCTATGTCGAGTATTTGAGCGATGGATTACAAGAACCAAATAATAGACTTGATGTCGGATTACTCCGCAAAATATATGCTGCTCTTTTATGGAAATATGGAGAAGCAAAAGCTCAGAAGCCGTACACAAACGACGTTAAAGATCCACGACGACCAAAGCCGAATTCCATAGCACTGGATGAAGAACAACTTGTCCATATTGATTAGATATTTATATGTCGAGTCCGTCAATGTAATAACCTATCATCCTTGGTTTAACTTGTTGATTTATTTGTAGAGTAGATCGTTTGTACTCATAATGAATGTTTTTACATTTCATTTATTTGTTGAGTTATTTTATTTCATGTAATTT
>NW_025851229.1:0-3101 GCF_002878395.1 Capsicum annuum
AATATAGCAATACATATTGTGTTTAATACATTAAACCAAACACTACTAATTTCAGAACTACTAATTCCAGCATTAATAATACACCATATTCAATACTATTTTTATACACGATAACAAACGACCTCTAACTAATTCCCTAACTTTTACGGTTAAGTTAGCCAACTGAGAGCCACCGCCCATCTGAAGCTTGCAACAATCCTTCAGGTTATTTCTCTTGATTTCGCTTATTTTCATTGTTAGAGCTTTTCCATGGTTGTCCCAAGTCATTTATGATTTGCTGGAACAGATAGTTCGATTACTGAGCAGTCCGTTTGGTATTTAAAACCATTTCCTTGTTTAGAATTCTTCTCAGGTTCCAAATGGCCATCAAGCAAAAGCTTCAATAAAATGATATCAGATGTGAATTCTGACTGCGCCAGCAGCTTCGGAATATCGTTTTAGGTATGGTAGACCTTTAGTTTGGGCTCCCTACACCCGAACTCATTTCGACCTGTTGGTCAGAAAGTTGATGAATTAAAAATTCAGGTGTGGGCCCATATTTGATCAAAACAACCTCGGATGGAAAATCTGACTTTACCAATGCGTCCAAAATGTTGAAATCAGTGTGCTTGCATATTTTATTTGCTCCTATTAGACTCCGAATGCATCCCGTGGCATTGATCGAAACTTGGAATCAAATATCAAGTTTCAGTTGTCTTTTAGTGCAACAAGTACCATGATCGCGGAGGCCTATCTATCTAAGGGCCTAGGAAGGGTCATTTAAATACCCATTTTGACCTAGAATTGTCCATTTCTCCATTGCCTTGAGCTTCATAAACCCTAATGGAGTGTGTAGTCCTTAAATTGAGTCTTGGGTGTTGATTAGGAGCTTGAATAACTTGCGTAATTGTGATGAACATTGAATCTAAGGTATGAATCCTTTATTTTTTGTGTTGAATTCTTAATTGTTTAACCCAAAACCCCTAATGGTATAAGTCTTGATTTTTAGCCCAAATATGATTGATCTGCACCAATTTCTTGAGAGTTACAACTTTCTAATTGTATTTGAATAATAAATTGATCTCAAAAACTCGTTTTTCGTATATGGGACCCACTTGAGGATTTTTTATGTCATTTTGGACCCAAAGCACAATGGTGCCATATGGGTGTTGATATTCTCATCATAATGCATAGATTATGTTTTTGCTAGCTTGGCTCTTAAAGAAGCTTCGAGGAAAGAAAATACGAAGATTATTGGTTCGTGAGCTATATTTGAATTCGAGGTAGGTTAGGCTTACTTTTGTTATATTGAGCTTTATTATAGTATGACTTTGATATCTTGATAAGATTGGATGGGTTTAATTAGATGTTCAAATGGTAGATAGTAATGTTGGGATTAGTTGAACCACTTAGTCTATTAAACTCTTAAAGTGTGGTACTTGACTTACAGTCTAAAACCTCGGTTAGTTGGACTTGTTATCTCATGAATAGCATGGGAATGCTCTAGTTGCTCTAGTTAGACGGAAGTGACTTGTTTACTCATCTTAAGAGTAAGTTGACCTAGATATGCATAGTTGTGAAATTGGCCTTAGATGTTTTAGATGACTTAAGAGTAATACTTGAGGAAGAATTATCCTATAGAACTAGTGTTGTTTGATAAACCTTTAAGACATGATCTAGACGACTTAGCCTATGGCTATGCTATCACTTAACTTATTGGATAGTTTACTATATGAGCCTTGAATTATGTCATTACTCATATTATGTTCAAGCTAAGCGACTAAACTTATGTTTGTGTCGAAGAATCCCTTTCGTTCTAGTATTGTGAATCATGCCTATTAAGAGAGATTCTAGAAAGTATAATCATGGCTTGTAATTGACATGCTAATAACCATGTCAAATATGGTAATGTGTTGAGTGTTCATACCATATCGATATATATGTTCATCCACTAACTATTATAATGCATTGATAATGAAAGGTGAGGTACCATGATATGTCCTTCCTTGCTTCTTTTACATTATATTGTTTGTGCGGCTTGTACTTGAAAATGATTCAGCTATATATATATATATATATATATATATATTGATGTCATGATGAACATTGATGATATTAGGATGCCCAATACATCAGAGGATATATTGATGATACTATGATGTATTGTTCATCCGAAGTATATATTAATGATGTTATGATGCCTGGTACATCTGGAGGATACATTGATGATATTATGATGTTCAGTATATCCGGAGGATATATAGATGATGTTATGATGTCCGGTAAGTCTGGAGGATACATTGATGATATTATGATGCCCGATAAGTTCGACGGATATATTGATGTATATGATGCCCGGTAAGTCTGGATGATATATTGATGATATTATGATGCCCGATATATTTGGAGAATATATTAATGATACGATGATGCTTGGTATATCGAAAGAAATACGTTGATGTTATGCTATCTAGCTATCGATGATATATTGATGATATTTGATGCTCGGTATATTTGGAGAATATATTGATCATACGATGATGCTCGGTATATCCAAAGAAATACATTGATGTTATGCTAGATAGATAGATAGATGGATAGATGGATAGATGGACAGATGGATAGATGGACAGATGGACAAATGGACAGATGGACAGATGGACAGATTGACAGATGGACAGAAGGATAGATGGACAAATGGATAGTTGGATAGCTGGATAGGTGGATAGGTGGATATATGGATATGTGGATATATAAATATATGGATAGGTGGGTAGGTGGATAGGTGGATAGGTAGCTAGGTAGCTAGGTAGATAGGTAGATAGGTAGATAGGTAAATAGGTAGATAGGCAGATTGGTAGATAGGTAGATGGATGGTAGATGGATAAATGGATGGATGCATGCATGGATGGATAAAAGGGGATGGATGGATGGATAGATGGATGGATGGGGATGGATCGCTGGATCACTGGATCGCTGGATGGCTGGATGGCCGGATGGATGGATGGCTGGATGGCTGGATGGCTGGATGGCTGGATGGATGGATGGTTGGATGGCTGGATGGCTGGATGGATGGATGGCTGGATGGCTGGCAGGATGGCTGGCTAGATGGATGGATGGAT
>NW_025851229.1:3201-4500 GCF_002878395.1 Capsicum annuum
GATGGATGGATGGATGGATGGATAGATGGATGGATGGATGGATGGATGGCTAGATGGATGGATGGCTAGATGGCTGGATGGCTGGATGGCTGGATAAATGGATGGATAGATAGAAAGATAGATGGATGGATGGATGGAGGGAGGGATGGATGGACGGACGAATAATAGGACGGACGGACTGACGAACGGACAGACAGACAGATGGATGGACAGAAAGATAGATAGACAGATGGATGGACGGACAGACAGACATACGGACAGACAGATAGACAGACGGATGGACGGAAAGACGGATGGATGGACAGACCGACAAAAAGACAAACATATGACTGATAGACAGACAGACAGACAAACAGACAGAGAGATAGACAGACAGACAGACAGAAAGACAGACAGGTAGATAGATAGACAGGTAGACAGGTAGACAGGTAGGCAGATAGATAGGTAGGTAGACAGATAGACAGGTAGACAGATAGACAGGTAGACAGATAGACGGATAGACAGATAGATAGAGAGAGATAGACAGACAGATATATAAATAGACAGACAGACAAATATATAGATAGATAGACAGACAGACAGATAGATAGATAGGTGTATTTAATGATATGCAACCTTTTCCTATATGATGATTCGTACACTAATGATAACTAGAAATAAGCTTTGGTCAAATAGAGTCTATGGATTAGTAGTGCATCTTGACTAGATGTGGATGTTGGTTATTTAGTGAATAATAGTTAGTGCTACCTCACGAAGAGGTTTATGTAAAGAATCGGTTAGGCTATCATTGGAGATCCTATAAGGACTAGTGAATTAGTAGTTTAATAATAATAAATGTTGGTTGATTAATAATGAGTAGATATAGTGTATTAATATCATAGATATCTAAATGGCTATATAATTAAGGTTATGAATACTTGAGTATATATTATTCCACTTATGAAAATTGATGATTATTATGAATCTCGGTAAATGACCGTGGATGTGAAATGTGGTAAACCTTGGATAATGAGAAGTTGGCTACATGTTTATATACTTGATGATTTGATGTTCTCTCTGGTGGTATGGGATATCGTGATGAGTTCTTTATATATTGTTCTTTTGGGTGCACTCCCTGGTGGTATGAGACGTTATAGTGAGTTATTTTACTTTATGCTCTAATGGATGTATTTACGTTGAACTTGGTATTTATGCAATTGAAATTGTATTAGTGTTGCTTTATGCTTCCTGGTCGATTACCTATTTATTTATGAAGGTATTCGTACGTATTGATATAAGATGTCGTATTATTGTTCTAGT
>NW_025851230.1:0-1208 GCF_002878395.1 Capsicum annuum
TATACTCGTCCATCACATGATTGAAATTTTGAAGTTTAAGTTTTGATTAACGAAGAAGTTTTAAGTTTTCTAAAATAAAAATTATATATTAAAAAATTATGTAAAAGAAATTTTATAAATCACAATAATTAACAATTTAAATATTTAAAAAGCCTACAAAAAAATCTAATGTCACATAAACAGGACGAAGAGAATAATTATTTGGAAAAAAGACACCACATGACCATTTTTTAAATAAATGGCTCAAGATTGGGTCTTTGGACATAAAATGTCCTGTCGGCTATAGTTACTAGCAAAAATTCAGATTTAGGTAACTTTTGATCCATAATTACTAGGCATGGTTAAAATTTGCATAATTACAAAACATAGATATACCTTAAATCCTTTTCTTTCTCTCCCTCTTTTTTGCCTCTCTCCTCCTTTTCTCTCCTATCTCTCTCTCCTTCCTCTATTTCCATCCTCTAGCTCGTTCCCCCCTCCTTTTTCTCATTCTTTTATTTTTTTTATAATTTCAAGAATCGTATATTTATATATACACTGTGCAAAATATATCTGTACACACCCAATATACATTTTGCAAATGTATATATACAGATATATAGTTATTTAATATACACTATTATAATATACAAACATTCATATATACAATTGAAAAAAAAAAAGAAATTAGATGTACATATACAATTAACAACTTATACATAATTGATTTATATATATATATATATATATATATATATATATATATATATATATATAAATTATACAATTAATAGACGACTTATACATATATGCATATATAATTGACACATAATATACAATTGATAACAATTTAGTTGTATTAAGAAAGTAACGGTTGAATTAAAAAAATTAATTTGTATATACACTATGCAAAATGTATATATACAGATCTATAGTTATTTAATATAAACTATGATAATATACAAACATTCAGATATACAATTGAAAAAAAAAATAGATTTACGTATACAATTAACAACTTATACATATATGAATTATACAATTGACATATACAATTGACACGTATGACTTATACAATTGACTTATACATATACAACTTATACAATTACATCATATATAATTAATATACAATTTATACATATACGCATAAATAATCGACACATAATATACAATTGATAACAATTTAGTTGAATTAAGAAAATCTTCTATGAAAAAATACAACAAATATG
>NW_025851231.1:0-902 GCF_002878395.1 Capsicum annuum
GTCAATTAGGCTATATGATCTTTGCTTGCGGCATCTCTAACTATTCGGTTAGCGTCTTTCACTTAATGAATCACGCCTTTTTCAAAGCATTACTATTCCTGAGTGCAGGTTCGGTGATTCATGCCATGTCGGATGAGCAAGATATGCGGAAGATGGGGGGCTTGCCTCCTCGTTCACTTTTACCTATGCCATGATGCTCATGGGTAGCTTATCTCTAATTGGATTTCCTTTTCTAACTGGATTTTATTCCAAAGATGTGATCTTAGAGCTCGCTTACACTAAGTATACCATCAGTGGGAACTTTGCTTTCTGGTTGGGAAGTGTCTCTGTCCTTTTCACTTCTTATTACTCCTTTCATTCACTTTTTCTAACATTTCTAGTACCAACTAATTCATTCGGGCGAGACATCTTACGATGTCATGATGCGCCCATTCCTATGGCCATTCCTTTAATACTTCTGGCTCTTGGGAGTCTCTTTGTAGAATACTTGGCCAAAGTGTGACCTGTTAGCCCATAAGTAAGTACTGTGACGAAGCAGCTGTTGCTCACCCGACACGATCGTACGAGGTCACAATTCACCCAACACGATCATCCGGGGTGAACAAGAATTGGGGATCGAATGCGGGCAAAATTCCCGCCAATGGCTGAGATGTTCAGTCGACTCCCTCCCCCTTTGTGAGGGTCCCGACCCCTACGAGTGAGCAGAAAAGGGAGGAGCAAAGAGGCCCTGGTGAACCGTCATAATTAGTGAACAAATGTAAGCTTCGCTGTCCGACAGTATGGAGTACTGACCACACCGAGGGACAGGCCCTGAAGCGAAGGACGGGAACGAGCGGAATCAATGTGTTCCAATTTCTGGCCTTGCACCGACCATCCAATGGACCATGGACTAAACGGCCACT
>NW_025851231.1:1002-1091 GCF_002878395.1 Capsicum annuum
CCCCCCCCCCCCCTCACAAGGTACATCTCGCGCCTATGGGCTGCTATAACTATCCAAGAAGACACTCGAAACTGGAAGGATAAACAAAC
>NW_025851232.1:0-1467 GCF_002878395.1 Capsicum annuum
GCCTCAGGCTCACATTATAAACAAATTCAATAATTCACTTTGGGAGCTAATACGCTACCCTTTCATCATAATTCAATCAAATATGGATTGCTTTTCTCACTTAGGTTTCAAAATCAACTCTTTCACGACCAAAAGGTCAAATCTTTCTACATCATTTCAAATCTCAAGGTGTTTATAACACATAATTTCTCAAAAATGACAATCTCACATAGGGTTCAAAGACCCATATATCAATATAACAATAAACCTTTCTAGATCCATGCTTTACATCATAAACATATATGAATCACTTTAAAATCTGAAAATTTCAACTTTATATGCAACAATATCAACATTCTCATGAAAAAACAACATATAGTATAGATTCATACTTCAACTTCATAGGAAAGCATGTAAAATCATGTATCTTTGTAAAAGAAAATCAACTTTAGGCACAACAATGAAAGAGTATTCTTGTTGAAAAACCCCACATACCTCAAAATTGGTGCCTTAGAATGAACTTTTTAACCTTGGAATGCTATTCACGAAAATATTAGGTGTCTCTTATAGCCCTCGCGACGAGGAATTTGAATCTTAATTTAATTCTTGGAATCCTCGGACTGAAGGGATTGGATTCTTGATTTTTCTTGGAAATGGGGGAGGGTTTCTTGAGAGAAATTTGGAGAAGATGGGCAAATAATGTCCTTCTGGATGCTATAAATCGTCCTTTGGACGTTTGGGGTTGACGGGAAAGGACCAAAGTGTTCCTTGACCCTTAAGGAGCTGAAATAGCGTGGGGATTGCCATCGTGTCGCGACCCCTAGTCAGGTTAAGTAACCCTCGCAACGCGACCCCTATTTAGGTCAAGCAGACCTCACATCGCGGGACTATCACGACCCCTCACTTCCTCGCATGGTATAAATTTTCACTTGGTTACCGAAATTTGGCGAAATTGGTATCGTTGGAAATCTAATTCAAAGAGCTTTTGTTTGATATATAGTAGGCTCTATAATTCATTATATACAAGGAGTTAATGAGCGATTGAAGTTGACCCAAGTTTCGACGCTCACAAAAACTCGAACAATAGAAAAACATTCAACTTGTCCTTGAGTTAGGGGACCTCTATGATCTAAATTCATGCTAAAATAAATTTCCACATTACATAATTGATTAACGCGCAAAATATGCATAGGATCTGTTGCTTTTGGAACATCTACGCGTAGGAATGACGGTTTTTGTTCTAGTCCGAAATGCGGGATGTTACAAGTATGATATTGTCCGTTTTGGGCCAAGCCCTCACGGATTTGTTTTTGGGCATCTCCTAAAAGGCCTCATACTAGTGGAGTTGGGTGACACACTTAAATATTGGACATTCTTCCTCTATCATGTGATGATAAAATTCGTATAAGAATTTAAGTACTAAATTGGATAGTCCGTGAGTTATATCATGTGATAATATAATTCGTATAAGAATTTAAGTTAAAGAAA
>NW_025851232.1:1567-3092 GCF_002878395.1 Capsicum annuum
TTGATTTATTTTTACAAAATAAAGTTGTTACTTACTATTCTAATTTTACAAGAGCGGGTCATAAATAAGTAGTACTACAATTCTAATTTTATTAGAATAGGTAATTTCTAGTTTTATTTATTGAACGATTTGATACTTGCTTCCTTTTATTAGAATGGACTTAAGAAAGAAAAAGGAGTATTAAATATTTACTATTCTAAATTTGATGGAACCCCCAACTATTTTTCTTTTTTTGTATCTTGTAGAATTCTTTATCATAATTTATTTTCATATTTTTTTTCCTTAAAGATATCTTAGGATTCTTTATTTTTTTAAAATTCTGAATCAATATTATAAATATAATCAAATAAAGGGCAAAATTTCAAATAATTCTAAGCCTCTACTCTTTTAATATATTATAAATTATAGCTACAGAGGTTCGAATTCGGGATGTGGGTATCAAGATTTGAACCCACCTTCACTGGACTAGTCATTTCACTTGTCGATAATGGGTTCAAAATTAAATATATACTGTTATTATTATTTTTTTATATTTATAAAAACTGATTATATACATATATACGGTGTAATTTTTTGATAAGTGGGTTCATATGAATCCACTTGAACTATAGTGGGTCTGTCCCTGACAGAGATTATAAATATAGATTATAGATATAGAATATAGATTATAGATACCTAAACTTGATATACGTTATGAGGGTTTTTGTTTGTTGGTGCTCTTCCAAATATTATGTTGTTGACTTCAACTTTAAAGAAGAGTGTAACAAACAAAGCTTTATATTAATCAATGAAATTGTTCATCAATTTTGAGTGACAAAGAGCAGAAGGAAAAATAGTAAATGATGGTTCCTAAAGCTGGAGTACATAGTCTTTTGGTAAGTTTTGGAAGCTAATTCTGTGCGTGTCGCGTGGGTGCGTGGGGGTAGGGCGTGGGGGTGTTGACATTGGCCCAAGTGCTAAGCCCGCCATACCAGAAGCCGGTCCCAACACAATAGCCCAATACATTTTACACATTTTCTTACCATTGACTGATTATTTATATTACAGATGTACATGGATCTTCTAGAATAATGAAAGAAATTTTTTTCTCTCTCTAATACTTAATACGTTTTCAGTTTCCTTTTCAACTTTTGAGCTTCGAGGGTTTGTGCAAATTTATCCATGGCGATCTCACGATAGAGAAGCCTAACAGGGGTGGGGGCTGGGGAACAGTGCTAATACTTTTGGGTTTTGGAGCGTATTGAAAGGAATTTTATTTCCTTATCCTAAATTATAAAGGAGAGGTGATTTATGGGTTATAAGAATACTATTTAGGTTGATTTAATTTCCTTGCTTTCTATTATTCGCCTCAGAGTTATGGAGACTCATCAATATTTATCTGATGACATAGTATTGCAGATCTCAACCTATCTTCCGGCCAAGTCTCTCATGCGATTCAAGTGTGTCTCTAAAGCTTGGAATACTATGATGCAATGTCTCAACTTTTTCCGGTCACACTATGCTCGCTCTCAGAAGCGCCCCTCGG
>NW_025851233.1:0-832 GCF_002878395.1 Capsicum annuum
GAGATGAACATCTTATTAATGTGTGCTCTTCTGTACTTCACTTCTGGCAATCTCAGGCATATTACTAATATATTATTTAGATTATGCGGTTGTTCATCTTTCATTTTATTATTCCAAACCAAGCCGACTGTAACGACTCTTCGATAAACTAGCATCTCCTTCACTATAACAGCCCTGACTTCATCTACGAGAATCGAGAATAAAATCGCATAATGCACTATCCAATAATATTTACTAATATCATATTTTGCATATGCAAATATAGCATCCCATTTTTAATTAATATACTATTTCGGTGAATTATCGATGATTACTATTGATATGATAAAATTATATTAATTTTTATAGTAATAACATAATCAATTGCTCTTAATTAATTATTATGAATCATCTAGGTATTAAAAAAATAAATAATATTTAATGAAAAATAAAATAGATATAAAATGCGAAATTAACTCTTAATGTTTTAAATTAAATTTTCATCTTTCGAACGATGATTTTACTATATCACTCCTTTATAAGTCATTTATGTATTAGAAAAATAAGAATAACAAAATGATATGTCAACATAAAATATTTGATTAACTATCAAAATTATATTAGTGCCACATAAATTGGGACGGGACAGAAGAAGACATAAAGCAACATATATTATTTGAAAATAAAATAAAAGGTATAGTAAATAACAATAATTAATAATTTTTTTTAAAAAATTGACTGATTTCTGCTGCTTCAATCGTGATTTTAATGTATCACCCGCAATTAATAATAATAAGTCACTTATTTATTGAAAAATTAATAATATTGAATCCACGATTTTACTATATATATA
>NW_025851233.1:932-1439 GCF_002878395.1 Capsicum annuum
AAATAAAATAAAAGGTATAGTAAATAACAATAATTAATAATTTTTTTAAAAAAATTGACTGATTTCTGCTGCTTCAATCGTGATTTTAATGTATCACCCGCAATTAATAATAATAAGTCACTTATTTATTGAAAAATTAATAATATTGAATCCACGATTTTACTATATATATATATATATATATATATATATATATATACTATGAATAAATATTTTCATGATATTTAAAAAAAAAGTTACTACATATATTCAAAGGACAAAAGAGTAAAAACACACAAGATCTAAATGCAGAGAAATCAGGAAGCACGAAATGGATTATTAACATTTGTAACATTCAACACATTTCTAAATATTTCTAAATTCTTCTTGAATCAACACATACACATAATAAAAATAATAAATAATAAATAATAATAATTGCATTTTACTATATCACATCTAATTAATTATTATGGTAATTTAAGCATTGTGGCATATAAGTTGAAATAGAAAAAATATTATAAATCA
>NW_025851234.1:0-7319 GCF_002878395.1 Capsicum annuum
ATCTTAAATGACTTTCGCTAACAAATCTCTTTCTTTTCACTTTTCACTTTTCTCTTGAACTCTCCATCGCCTTACGGTGCCCGTGAGGGTTTTCACCAATAAGACTCTCTCATTTTTATTTCTCTCCACTCATCATCGCCTTATGGTGCCCACGGGGTTTTCACCAATAAGACTCTCTCATTTTTGTATTTCTCTCAACTCACCATCGCCTTATGATGCCCACAGGGGTTTTCACCAATAAGACTCTCTCATTTTTGTATTTCTTTCCTGATTTCTTATGCTGAGGAAGACAAGTGGTACCTCACAATGTATCATCCTATCCATTGCATGCTTACCCTTAACATTATCAAAAATTGATCTGAAGAAATTTCTTTGGTTGTAACTTGGCTTTTGGTTAAGGTTAGAAAAGGTGGTAAGGGGCTCAAACGATACTTAAAGTGGGGGTGGGACTTACAACTTTTGGAATCGACTCAAACAACACATTAACTCATGCCCCAGCTTTGTTGACTGGGTGAATCTTAGATCTTTATTTGGTTGAACCGAGCCCAAAATAGGGCAGCCTACGTATCTCACTCCCGAGAGAGGAGAATCAGGTCGCACGTAGTTCCATCAGCTTGTTGTTTGTTTTGATTTGCTTTTGATTATTTTTTTTTTGAAATCTTTCTTTTATTCTCATTTCCTTGACATTTATCTTTGACTCTATTTTGATTCCAAAAGAGGGATATGAAAGAAAAAATAAAACGAAGCTCAAACGGGTAAACAAGGGATGACACAATGTTTGGATAGAAGAATAAAATGCCTTTATCATATCAATCTTAAAAATGCAAGTACTAAACGTGCAATAAAATCAACAAAGGATCAAATATCATACATAGTATCTTTTGACCGCATCAGCATTGATAGCCATTTCTGCCATTTTGCCTTCAATATCTATCAAATATAAGGCTCCATTGGGCAACACTTTCTTCACAACAAAGGGACCTTGCCAGTTAGGGGAGAACTTGCCTTTCGCTTTAACCTTGTGAGGAAGGATACATCTCAATACCAACTGACCAACTTCAAAATTCCTGGGACTGACCTTTTGGTTATACGTTCGAGCCATCCTCCTCTGATACAATTGGCCATGACACACAGATGTTAGCCTTTTTTCCTCAATCAAACTCAAATGTTCCAATCGGGTTTTTACCCATTTGTAATCATCAATCTCTGCTTCTACAATGACTCGAAGAGAGGGAATTTTAACTTCTGCAGGGATTACCGCTTCTGTCCCATACATCAATAAATATGGAGTTGCCCCTGTTGAAGTGCGAACAGTGGTGCGATAACCTAGTAATGCAAACGGCAAATTTTTATGCCACTGTCTAGACCCTTATACCATTTTTTGCAGTATCTTTTTTATATTCTTATTGGCGGCTTCTACAGCACCATTGGCCTTTGGGCGATATGGAGTAGAATTTCGATGCGCGATATTAAACTGTTGACATACTTCTTGCATCAAATGACTATTGAGATTGGCAGCATTGTCTGTAATGATCATCTTAGGAATTCCAAATCTACAAATGATATTTGGATGAACAAAATCTACCACAACCTTCTTTGTCACTGACTTGAAAGTTACTACTTCTACCCACTTTGTGAAGTAGTCAATGGCTACCAAAATGAATCTATGCCCATTTGATGCCTTCAGCTCAATCTGTCCAATCACATCCATTCCCCAAGCCACGAACGGCCATGGAGCGGCCATTGCATGCAACTCAATAGGAGGAGAACGTATCAGATCACCGTGTACCTAACATTGATAACACTTTCGAACAAATTGAATAGAATTCATTTCCATAGTAAGCCAGTAATAACTTGCTCGAAGAATCTTCTTTGACAAGACATGACCGTTCATATGCAACCCGAATACCCCAGAGTGTATTTCAACCATGATTGTCGATGCTTCTTTTGCATCTACACACCTTAAAAGTCCCAGATCTGGGGTTCTCTTATATAAGATTCCCCCACTTAAGAAAAATCCACTAGCCAAATGCCTAATATTCCTCTTTTGATCGTTGGTGGCATATGCTGGGTATTCTCCTGACTGAATGTACCGCTTGATATCCGAGAACCAAGGTTCTCCATCGAGCTCTTCTTCAACCACATTACAGTAAGCATGCTGATCACGACTCTGTATATGCACTGGATCGATGTAGGCTTTGTCAGGATGTTGGAGCATTAAAGACAGAGTGGCTAAAGCATCAGCAATTTCATTACGAATCCTTGGAATATGCCTAAACTTTACTAACACAAACCGCTAACATAGCTCCTGCAAGCATTGTCGATACGGGATGAGCTTCAAATTTCGCATCTCCCAATCGCCTTGAATTTGATGGACGAGAAAATCCAAATCTCCCAACATTAATAATTCTTGGACTCCTATATCAACAGCTAACCTCAAACCAAGAATACAGGCTTCATACTCTGCCATATTGTTAGTACAGTAAAATTGAAGTTGTGCTGCTATCGGGAAATGTTGTCCCGATTCAGAGATAAGAACCGCACCTATTACGACTCCTTTCATATTGACAGCTCCATTGAAAAATAACCTCCAACCAGGATCAGCATCTATAACGACTTCATCGACACACGACACTTCTTCGTCAGGAAAATATGTCTTTAATGGCTCGTACTCTTCATCAATGGGATTCTCGGCAAGATGATCTGCCAAGGCTTGGGCTTTCATGGTGGTTCAAGTCACATATACAATGTCAAACTCGGTAAGCAATATTTGCCACTTTGCCAATCGACCCGTCGGCATAGGCTTCTGAAAGATATACTTCAAAGGATCCATGCGGGAGATGAGATAAGTAGTATAGGATGAGAGATAATGCTTCAACTTCTGTGCTACCCAAGTTAGGGCACAACACGTCATTTCAAGAAGAGTATACCTAGCCTCATATGCAATGAACTTCTTGCTAAGATAATAAATAGCCTGCTCCTTTTTGCCTGTGACATCATGTTGACCCAGGACACAACCGAAAGAATTGTCCATGACTGATAAATATAAGATCAAAAGCCTAACAGGCTCCGGAGGTACCAGCTCTGGCGGATTTGATAAATATCTTTTGATGCAATCGAACGCTTCCTGACATTCTTCAGTCCATTTTACCGCAACACTCTTTTTCATTAACTTGAATATGGGCTCACAAGTGGTTGTGAGTTGAGCAATAAACCTGCTAATATAGTTCAGTCTACCAAGAAAACTCATCACCTCCGTTCTATTCTTGGGGGGGGGCAAATCCTGAATGACTTTGATTTTTAAGGGATCCAATTCAATTCCCCAACGGCTGACTACAAACCCCAACAGCTTTCCAGATGGAACTCCAAATACATATTTTGCCGGGTTGAGTTTGAGATTATACCTGCGAAGCCTTTCAAAGAACTTTCTTAAATCTTTTACATGGTCGGCCTGACTTTTTGACTTAATAATCACATCATCCATGTAGACCTCAATCTCCTTATGCATCATGTCATGAAACATAGTGGTCATGGCTCTCATATATGTTGCTCCGGCATTCTTCAAAACGAACAGCATCACTCAATAACAATAAGTTTCCCATGATGTGATAAAAGACGTCTTCTCTACGTCGTCATCATCCATAATGATCTGGTGATATCCGGCATAGTAATCCACAAAAGAGGCAACCTCGTGTTTAGCACAGTTGTCTAACAAAATGTGGATGTTGGGCAGTGGAAAATCATATTTCAAAATTGCTCTGTTCAAATCACGGTAATCAACACACACTCGAATTTTACCATCTTTCTTTGGTACAGGAACAACATTCGATAACCACATGGGATAGCGAGCTACTCGAATTACTTTGGTTTCAAGTTGTTTCATGATTTCCTCTTTAATTTTAATACTTACATCCTTTTTAAACTTCCTCAACTTCTGTTTGACAGGAGGGAACGCGTGATCAGTTGACAATTTGTGAGCCACTAATTCAGTGCTTAACCAAGCATATCATCATAAGACTATGCAAAAACATCCTTATAATCCATTAATGCTTGAATCATTCCATCTTTTAGCTGTGGCATAACATGTACACTGATTTTAGTTTCCCTAACATCTTCTTGATCCCCTAGATTTATTGGCTCAGTCTCATTCAAATTAGGATTCGGTTTGTCTTCAAACTATTCCAACTCTTTGCTTATTTCTTCTAGTGCTTCTTCTTCATCATATTCCCCATCTTGCTTCATTACATCTTAATTAATTTGGATTTTAAGATCAGGCTGAAAATTTCGCATGCATGTCATGTCATTAGAATCAGCATAAAGAGAACTGTGTAAGAAAGAAAAACAAAATATATTAGACACGAAACAAAAGGGACATTGCATTTCATTAAATAAAAAGATAGAAGGGTTTAAACATAGATGCCAACATAACATAAACAAACTAAAATCCGACTTACAACCCTGAAATAACTCAGATAAATAGAAAGAAAAACAAAATAAACTATCAAAACTCCCTCCTGATGAGGAGAGGAGTGACTTCCCAATTATTGAACTAGACAGCTGGACCTATGAATTGCACGTCTACCATACTGGCACCTTCTCCTGCTTCGACCATATCAACTTCAATAAAAAGGTTCTAGAAGTCATCAACCAATTCAACTTCAAATTCCACATGCTTCGTGAAACCGCTCTTAACAAATGATTCACTGAGTAGTGGCATTGGGCGAGGGAGTGACCATGTTTCCTTTTTCCTTCCCTTGGCTTTCTTCAGATCTTCAGCTGTAGGCTCAAATCCCAGACCAAACATTCCCACATTCTCACTTGGACATATGGGATGAACTATAACATGCAGAGATGCTCCCAAACCCTTTCCTAGCTCAAATTCGTATTTCCAAAGTTCACTCACCATCATGATAGAAATAGAAGACAATTGCGGTCCCGGTATAGCCTACTATTCAAGGATACGACTCACTGGCACTGTGTCAAAAATTTGATAGACGAATGTCTCCTCTACATTATTTTCTTCAATAAGAGACAAGGGAGAATCTTCATAGGCGGACAAATCTCTTTCACCGTGAATAACTATTTCTTGCCTGTCATGCTCAAACTTAATCATTTGGTGCAGCGTAGATGCGACCGCCTTAGCCTTGTGGATCCAAGGCCTTCCTAACAACAGATTGTAAGAGGAGTCTACATTCAATACTTGAAACTCTATGGCGAACTCAACAGGCCCTATGGTCAACATTAGTTCTATTTCACCAATGGAATTTGATTTTGCACCATCGAAAGCCCTAACACATACATTATTGGGCCTGATCCTGTCAGCACCAATATTCAACTTTTGCAAAGTAGAAATAGGACAAATATTTGCACCTGAACCTTCATCAATCATAACATGAGTGACGTAGAAATCTTCACACTTCACTGTAATGTAAAGGCCCCGGTTATGCCCTGTACCTTCAACGGGCAATTCATCGTCAGAAAAGCTGATCCGATTGACCTCAAAGATTTTTCCAACTATTTTCTCAAGTTGGTTGATTGTAATCTCCCTTGGAACATATGCCTCATTTAATACCTTCAGTAAAACATCATGATACTCCTTGGAGTGCAACAGCAAAGATAAAAGGGAAATTTGAGCAGGGGTTTTCTTCAACTGGTCTAATATTGAATACTCTGGCAATTTCATCTTTTTTTAAAAATATTCGGCTTCTTCTTCGGTGATAGGCTTTTTGATAGATGATGGTCCACTCACCGTTGGCTTGGACTTTCTTAAGCTTTCAGGCATGAAGCATCTTCCTGACCTAGTCAAACCCCCTACCTCATCTATATCTTCCACAACTTCTTTCCCATGATAGGTCATCACAGTCCGCCCATAATTCCAGGGAACCCTTTTTGTATCAACTATCGGAGGTTGGTTCACCGATTTGAGGACAATAGGCACTGCCAGTGCTCCTTTCACCGTCAAGATGGGCTGACTCAGAGCTCCCACCACTATCAACTTAGGTTTATCCTGAATTAAATCAACATACCTTCTGGCGCCCTGTACTGTGATCAGGGGTTTCTTTGTGCTTTCTTGGGCTTTACCTTCTCTCATTCCTTCTTGGCTCAATGACATTGCTTTCAAAGACTCTGCTACATTCACCGATTTCTCTTTAATGGTCTGTATCTTGACAATAGGCTTATAACTCCTCAAAGACTCTTTCCCATTATATATCAATTCTAACATATTGGCTTCAGCATAGGTTGGCAGCGGATTCTGGTTAATGTTTGGACCCTCCGGGGCCTAGACCAGCATCTGATTTGTGTCAATTAAATCTTGGACATCTCTCTTTAAATGGTAGCATTTCTCAATATCATGGCCTGGCATATCAGAACAGTATGAACACCTTAAAGAATAATCGAGATTCCTTGGCAGTGGATTTGAAAGCCTTCCTTGAATTGGGCTCAAAACCTTCAACTTTTTCAACCTATCAAACAAACTAGCATATGACTCCCCAAGAGGTGTGAATTGATTTTTGACCACCTTCTATTTCTTATACTCAGGCCTAGGCTGAAAGCTGGGTTTAGAGGGGTTTTGGTAATTTGGCGGAGTGAATGGGTGATTTTGTGGAGCTTGCGCGTGCCACTGCGGGTAAGAAGGGGTTTAGGCATATGGTTACGCACTATATACTGGGTACGGGGGTGGTGGAATAGAATATAAAGGTTTTTTTGGAGGGTAGTAATGGTGGGGAGGAATATATGGAGCTTGGACGTAGACTTGGGCTTGGGATTGGGGATAGGGGTGAGGTGGTCTTTTAGGAAAAGAATGGGTTCCATCTACGATAGTCGCCACTTTCTCTTTCTTCTTTTTACCTCCCAATGCACCAGATCCACCTTGAATCGCTTGTGTGGTGGCTTTTAATACAGCAAAACTCACTATTCGGCCGGTCTTAATTCTGTCCTCCATTATCTCCCCCATTTTGAGGACTTCCATAAAAGATTTTCCCATTGCCGAAAGTAAATGCTGAAAATAGGTCTCATCCTGTGCCTGAATGGAAACTTCTACCAACTTACTTTCTTTTATTGGAGGCTTAACCCTGGCGGCCTGTTCACGCCACCTTATCGCGTATTCCCAAAAACCTTTGATGCTTTTCTTCTTCATGTTGACCAAGGATTTTTCGTCCGGAATTAGGTCGATGTTATACTAAAAATGTTGATAAATTCAGAAGCCGAGTCATCCCAGCTGTTCCATTAATCGATATCTCGATCGATAAACCATTCTGAGGCCAGATCAGAGAGACTCTCGCCAAAGAAGGCCATGAGCAGTTCTTCCTTTCCTCCTG
>NW_025851235.1:0-2391 GCF_002878395.1 Capsicum annuum
TCCAAGGGATACATATATCATTTAGTTAGAGTAAGGGATACAGAAGCGGAGCCACCAACTCTTTACGCTGTTTCGGTGGTAAATAAATTTTCTGATGTATTTCCTAAAGATCTTTCAGGTTTGCCTCCTGAATGAGAATTAGAGTTTGGTATTGATGTAATACCAAGCACCCAACCAATCTCCATTCCTTCGTATAGAATGACCCTAGCAGAATTACGAGAATTGAAAGAGCAATTGAAAGATTTCCTAGAGAAGGGATTCATAAGGCCTAGTATGTCCCCCTGGGGAGCACCAGTGTTATTTGTGCGCAAAAAGAATCACTCACTAAGGATATGTATTGATTATGGGCAATTGAATAAGGTGACTATTAAGAATAAATATCCTCTCCTAAGAATTAATGATTTATTTGATCAGTTACAGGGTGCCAAGTGCTTTTCTAAGATTGATTTGATATTTGGTTACCACCAAGTGAGGGTCAAAGAGAAGGATATACCTAAGACAACTTTCCAAACAGGGTATGGTCATTATGAGCTTCTAGTTATGTCATTTAGGCTAACAAATGCACCCGCAGATTTTATGGATTTGACAAATAGAGTGTTTAAGCCATTCCTGGATGTATTTGTGATAGTTTTTATAGATGATATTCTAGTTTATTCTAGATCAGAAGAGGACCATGCCAATCACTTATGACAGACATTGCAGACTCTTCGTGATTGTAAGCTTTATGAAAAGTTATCTAAATGTAAGTTTTGGTTAAAGTCGATGGCATTTTTAGGCCATATTGTATCTAGTAAAGGGATAAAGATTGATGCTCAAAAGATAAAAGCTGTGAAGAATTGGCCAAGGCCCACAACGCCTACGGAGATTTGTAGTTTTCTCGGGGTGGTTGGTTATTATAGAAGGTTTGTTGAAGACTTTTATTCCATTTCAGCACCCTTAACCAAACTAACCCATAAAGCATCCAAATTCCAAAGGAATGATGCCTGTGAGAAGAGTTTTCAAGATTTAAAGAACAAGTTGATTTCTACACCCGTGTTGGTACTTCCAGAAGGCACCGAAAGGTATACAGTGTATTGTTATGCTTCCAGAATTGGTTTAGGATGTGTATTGATGCAACATGGTAAGGTAATAGCATATGCTTCTAGACAATTGCGGCCACATGAGAAAAATTATCCTACACACGATCTTGAGCTAGCAGCAGTTATTTTTGCTTTAAAGATATGGCGCCACTACTTATATTGGGTTCATGTTGATATATATACTGACCATAAGAGCTTGCAATATATTTTTAATCAGAAGGATCTAAATTTAAGGCAACGGAGATGGCTTGAACTATTAAAGGACTACGATGTTGATATCTTGTACCATCCAGGGAAAACAAATGTGGTAGCTGATGTGTTAAGTCGTAAGGCTATGATGGCGCCTATAGAAAGGCAAGGGATGATTAAAGATCTTCACCAGTTAGCTAGTTTGGGAGTTCGCCTTCTTGAAACTCTGGATAAAGAGCTTATCATACATAATGCTGCGGAATCTTCATTAGTAGCTGAAGTCAAAGAGAAGCAATATGCAGATTCTATTTTATTACAGCTTAAGGAGAACGTTCAGAGTGGTGCGACCAACGCATTTGAGCTTACGCGAGAAGGAGTACTTCAGTGCCAAAACCGATTGTGTGTGCCGGATATAGAAGGGCTAAGAAAGAAGATTATGACAGAGGCACATTATTCAAGGTATTCCATTCATCCAGGATCAACTAAAATGTATCAAGAATTGAAAGATATGTATTGGTAGAATGACATGAAGAAGAGCATTGCAGAATTTGTAGCTGAACGTCTAAATTGTCAAAGAGTTAAAGTTGAGCACCAAAAATACGGAGATTATATGCAATGCATTGATCTTCCAAGCTGGAAGTGGGACATGATCAATATGGATTTCGTTATTGGTTTGCCTATATATCTCGAAAGTTTGATTCTATATGGGTGATTGTTGATAAGCTTACCAAATCCGCACATTTCCTACCAGTTAGGACCACTTACTTAGTTGAAGAGTATGCGAAGCTGTACATTAAAGAGATAGTCTGATTACATGGAGTGCCAATCTCTATTATATCAGATCAGGGAACCCAATTTACTACAAACTTTTGGAAGTCTTTTCAGAGGTGTTTGGGAACACAAGTGAAGTTGAGTACAGCTTTTCACCCTCAAACAGATTGACAAGAAAAACGTACCATCCAAATATTTGAAGATATGCTACGAGCTTGTGTAATAAATTTTAAGGGCAACTGGGATGATCATTTACCTCTTATTGAGTTTGCCTACAATAATAGCTATCATTCAAGTATCAAAATGGCACCATATAAAGCTTTATATGGAAGGAAGTGTAGATCACCAATAG
>NW_025851236.1:0-1755 GCF_002878395.1 Capsicum annuum
GGAGTGTCTAGTTATATGGTTAAGAAGTGTAGGTCTTCTATGCTAAATAGTGAGATAAATCTTTCTAGGTCGATGACTCGTGCTCAACAGATTGAGGCAGACAAGATTAAGGAGAGAGATAGAATAAGAGGGAATAAGAGAGCTACGCTGAGCAGCACAGATAGGGTCAGACTAGATCGTAGGGAGGGACTCGCCCTCAGTATCAGGATTATTCGTCTATGCCAGCACTGTCATCTGCTAGTGCTCCCATGCCTAGAGGTAGGCAAGATTAAGGTAGCAGGTTATACGCATCCAAGTCTCAGTACACTGCTAGTAGTAAGCCAAATCATCCCCTGTGTCCTAAGTGTGGTAGGGCTTATTTGGGTGAGTGTTAGGGTGAGAAGAGAGGTTGTTTCCGGTATGGTGACATGGCTCACAGAGTTAGAAATTGTCCACAGGATGGACAAGGGCGTCGTGACTATCGCGCTCAGACCTAGACTCAGACTGTTAGTGCTCCAGTTTTAGCGACTCGCCCATCCCCAACTCAGGGCGCCTCTTCTAGTAATGCTGGCAGGCAGCGCTAGAATAGATTCTATGATTTAAAGTCACGCTAGGAGCAGGAGGACTCTCCCAATGTTGTTACTGGTATACTTCGTATATTTTAGTTTGATATGTATGCTTTGTTGGATCCTAGATCCAGTTTCTCATATGTTAAACCTTTGATTGCTGTGAATTTTGAAATGAGTCCTGAGATTATTCCTGATCCTATCCTAGTTTCTACCCCAGTGGGTGATTCGATTGTTGCCCAAAAAGTGTATAAAAGTGTCCTATTACCATTTTTGATAGATTCTTATTGGCTGATCTGATTGAGTTAGACCTGGTAGATTTTGATGTGATTCTGGGGATGGACTGGCTGTATTCTTCTTATGCCTCTATTGATTGTCGGACCCGAATGGTCAAGTTTCAGTTTCTGGGTGCATTCGTGTTTGAGTGGTTAAAGAATTCTGTGTCACCCAAGAGTTATTTTATCTCTTACCTCAAAGATAGAAAGCTTATTTCCAAGGGGTGTGTTTACCATTTGGTTAGATTCAAAGACACTAAGTCTAAGACTCCAAATCTTCAGTCTGTTAACATCGTCAATGAGTTTTCTGATGTCTTTTTGGATGATCTCCCAGGGATACCTCCTGATAGAGAGACAGAGTTCGGGATTGATCTTCTTCCTGATACTCAGCCCATTTCTATTCCTCCTTATCATATGGCCCCTGCAGAACTTAAGGAGTTGAAAGAGCAACTCAAAGATCTACTAAATAAGGGTTTCATAAGGCCCAGTGTTTCTCCTTGGGGTGCTCCTGTATTGTTTTTAAGAAAAAAAGATGGCGCTTTGCATATGTGCATTGATTACCGCCAAATGAATAAAGCCACTGTAAAAAATAAGTACCCCCTTCCGAGAATATATGATTTGTTTCACCAATTTCAAGGTGCAAGTTATTTCTCAAAGATAGACCTTCATTCCGGCTATTATCAACTCAAAGTTAAAGAGTGTGACATCTTGAAAATAGCTTTTCGAACTCGTTATGGCCATTTTGAGTTTCTTGTTATGTCTTTTGGGTTAACTAATGCCCCAACATCTTTCATGGACCTCATGAATCGAGTGTTCAAACCATATCTGGATATGTTTGTCATAGTGTTCATCGATGATATACTAGTGTACTCCCATAGTGAGGATGAACATTCTGATCATCTCCAAACTATTTTGTAAACCCTTAGAGATCACAA
>NW_025851236.1:1855-4103 GCF_002878395.1 Capsicum annuum
TTAGAACTCGTTATGGCCATTTTGAGTTTCTTGTTATGTCTTTTGGGTTAACTAATGCCCCAACATCTTTCATGGACCTCATGAATCGAGTGTTCAAACCATATCTGGATATGTTTGTCATAGTGTTCATCGATGATATACTAGTGTACTCCCATAGTGAGGATGAACATTCTGATCATCTCCAAACTATTTTGTAAACCCTTAGAGATCACAAGTTGTTTGGCAAGTTCAGTAAGTGTGAGTTTTGGCTAAGGTTAGTTGCTTTTCTGAGTCATATTATTTCTTCCGAGGGTATTAGAGTCAATCCCCAAAAGAACGAAGCTGTTAGAAATTAGCCTAGACCTATTTCTCCGACTGATATCCAAAGTTTCTTGGGTTTAGCTAGCTATTACTTCCATTTTGTTAAGGGTTTCTCCTCTATAGCATCTCCTATGACTCGATTGAACCAAAATAAAGTGAAGTTCTTATGGTCTGAATCTTGTGAGCAGAGTTTTCAGGAGTTGAAGACTCGACTCACTTTAGCCCTTGTTTTGACTTTGCTTGATGATGTTGATGGTTTTGTGGTGTAATGTGATGCTTCGAGAGTTGGGTTGGGTTGCGTATTGATGCAGAAGCGTAAAGTGATAGCTTATGCTTCTAGACAGTTGAAACCCCATGAGAAAAATTACCTCGCGCATGACTTTCAGTTGGCTGCTATTGTATTTGCTTTGAAAATGTGGAGACACTATTTGTATGGCGTCCATGTTGATGTTTTCACTAATCATAAGAGTCAGCAGTATGTGTTTACCTAGAGAGAATTAAATCTTAGGTAGAGAGGATGGTTAGAATTGTTAAAGGACTATGATATGAGTGTGCTGTACCATCTGGGCAAGGCCAATGTTGTGGAGGATGCCCTAAGTAGAGTGTCCATGGGTAGTGTTTCGCATGTGGTAGAAGGTAAGAAAGAGTTGGCTCGTGATGTACATCATTTGTCTAGATTGGGGGTTAGGTTATTTGACTTGCTGAAGGTAGTATAGGGGTTCAGAGTAGTTTCGGATCTTCCTTGGTTTTGGAAGTGAAGGAAAGGCAATACTTAGATGCTAGTTTGGTCAGACTGAAGGAGTCAGTCAATGACCAAAAAGTAGAGGTTTTCTACTAAGGGGTAGATGGTGTGTTGAGATTGTAGGGTAGATTGTGTGTCCCGAATGTTGATGATCTGAGACAGAGGATTATGGATGAAGTGCACGGGGCGCAATATTCTATTCATCCTGGTGCCACTAAGATGTATCGAGACTTGTGGGAAATCTATTGGTGGAGTAGCATGAAGAAAGATATAGCAACGTTTGTAGCTATGTGTGCAGCATGCCAACAGGTTAAGGTTGAACACCAAAGACCTGGTGGTATGATACAAGAGTTTAGTATTCTCACCTGGAAGTGGGAAGAGATAAATATGGACTTTATGTTTGGTTTTCCTCCTTCCCGACTCCATCATGATTCCATTTGGGTTGTGGTTAATAGATTGACTAAGTCTGCTCATTTCTTGTATATTCATACTTCATATACTGCTGAGGATTACATTATATTGTATATCCGAGAGCTAGTCAGACTGTATGGAGTTCCCTTGTCTATCATTTCGGATAGGGGTACTCAGTTCACTTCGTAATTTTAGAAAACTTTTCAGAAGGGTCTTGATACCCAAGTGCTTTTGAGTTCTGCTTTTCATCCGCTGACCGATGGTCAGGCTGAGCAGACTATCCAGACCTTAGAGGATATGTTGAGAGCTTATGAACTTGACTTTAAGGGAAGTTAGGATGATCACTTACCATTGATAGAGTTTGCTTACAATAACAGTTTCCACTCTAGTATTGGCATGGCTTTGTTTGAAGTCTTATATAAGAGAAAGTGTAGATCACCTATAGGTTGGTTCGAGGTGGGTGAAGCGGCTGTGAGTGGTCCTGATTTGGTATTTGAGGCTATGGAAAAAGTTAAGTTGACTAGGGAAAGGTTGAAAACTGTGCAGAGTCGTTAGAAGTCATATGTGGATCTTAGAAGGAGAGACCTTGAGTTTGAAGTTGGTGACCTAGTGTATCTAGAAATTTCACCCATGAGGGGGGTGAAGATATTCAGAAAGAAGGGGAAGCTTAGTCCCCGTTATGTTGTTCCTTACAAAATTCTTACCCGTTATGTTTATGATTTTTAAAGATGAATTTACTTGTGCGGTGATATAAAGCATGAATCTTAAATGATATTTATCATGATTTTGATATCT
>NW_025851237.1:0-2797 GCF_002878395.1 Capsicum annuum
AACACCCTAGAAAATGGGTCCTGGAGCATCACACGGTGCTTGAGGCTGCGAGTAGCCCAAGCAAACCCTTTGAGCCATTTTAATTCAGTTCAACACAAATCAACAGGGTTTCCATAAATAACCCTCAAATATCAATAGAGTAATCATCATCCAAGAATAAAAGAATTTCAGAAAAATAACAAAATACGACTTATTAGTCAACTCCCAACATCTATACTAGTCTGACAACCCTCTAAGAAAATCAATAAAACCAGCGAGCTATTGAGAAATGCCCCAACTAACTCATACTCAGTTATCAAAAGTAAATAATTTTGTGAAACCAACATAAAAAATCACGTCCTCGGAACATGAGGACTCACCATAACAGAAGATGTAGAACAGGGTGCCCGAAGAATCACTGTCGAACCTGAAACTGAGCACCTAAACCTACATTCCGAGAAAATATAGCCCACATACAAATGTGGGTCAATATCATGGAAAGGAACTGAGTATATGGGGGAGTATGCAATTGTATAAACATCATCATCATAAATATTCATAAGAAATATGCAGGATGTATGAAAGACTCACATAGCCCAAAAAACATCATCATAATCATGAGAGGAAGAAATAAGTACAATAACATATGTGAGTCATCATATAATTTGTCAATCACTTTCAGTTCATCAAGAATATCAAATCTCATAATGTAAATATCATTTAAATCTTTCGAAAGAATAACTTTAACAATTCCACTTTCAAATCACTTCACTATTCACCATAGACACAAGGAAACACACACACAGGGAGATCCTTTTACCGACATAAACCATGTGAGCTACATGGAGTACAACGTACAACCCACGTTGGGGAGATCCATCCTATCCTTGCCATTGGAGTAGGACTATCGATATCAAATCCACACAAAGTAGTGATCACTATATAAATCAGCCTCAGGCTCACTACTATGGGGGTACGTAGTGCTAGGGAAGTAAGGTCGCTTTATACCTACCACTCAGTGCTAAAGATATCTCTCAGAATTAGCTCATATCATTTCAAAGAAAATTCACAACAAAACAATTTTAGTAATATATAAATATACATAGGGAGCCATCATGCTTCTTATCTACCAAAATCAACCACGTTGTGGATTTCTTTCACACTAGAGTTCAAAACAACTCCATTAAGACCAAAAGGTCAAATAATTCAAGATATCTCAAATATTCAACATCAACGTGCTTATAACACACAGTTTTTCAAAAAAACACAATTTCCAATGGGGATTCACGACCCAAATATTAAAATCATGATAAATATCATTCAAGATTCATGCTTTACATCTCCACACATGTAAATTCATCTTTCAAAATCATAAATATAAAGATTTCATAATAATTATCATAAGATATGAGTTCATGCTTCAAATTCATAAAAATCAAATAAAAATTATGCCTTTGTAAAGAACATTACTTTTGGGCACATGAACGAAAGAGAGTTCTTGTTGAAAAACCCCACATAACTTGAATGATGAACTTTAAATCGATACTCATTTTTGAGATGTTAATCGTGCCTTTGAATAATGGTTCTTGGAGTTCTTGAACTAGGAACTTGGAATCTTGAATAAATTTACAGAATTAATGGTGAACTTTGGAGGTTCTTGAAGTTGGATATAGGAGCTTAGGGTTTTCTTTTTGAGGGGATTTGATGAAATATAACATATAATGCTTCTAATAGGATTTAATATAGGGTTTGGACGAATTTTGGGTGAGGGTGAATGACCAAAACGCCCCTAAAAAATCAAATAATTCTCGAATATGTCCTTTGGTGGACTTTTTTTATAGTCTAAAGTAGATCAACCATAACATTTTACTCTGATATTCAAATTGGATGAAACCAATTTGATTAGAAAGAGTACTCTCATATATTCCCATTGATATATAGTATCTCACCCAGATCATTATGTACGAGGAGTTATGATCATTTAAAGTTGACCCAAAAATTCACTTTTGATAGGCTGAAGTAGATCGACCATAACTTTTTGCTCCGATAGACAAATTGGATGAAACAACTTTCATTAGAAAGAGGACTCTCAGAACTTTCCGTTGATATATAGTAGATCACTCTGATCATTATGTACAAGGAGTTATGATTATTTAAAGTGGGAGAATAATATGCCAGGCCTCAATATTTTTTCCTGCATGTTTTACTGTTCACTACTATTCACGGTTCGATTGGAATGTTCATAACTCGTCGATCGGGTTTTCGTTTTGGATAATCCATATATCATTCGAAAGATTATTCGATACGCTACACAATGGTGGGTCATAATCTAAGATATTCCACATGGAAAATTTATAATTTATTTTAGAAGATAGAACCCAACATATTTATGCAAAAAATTTCAACAAAAAATTTCCCGGGGTATTATAAGAGAAGTCATTGATACGTCTATTACTGCTAACTGGGATTGAGTTGCTAAGGGTACTCTGGATCTTGTTCCTCTGAACCTATGGAGTCAAAATGATAGAACAAATGCATCAGTACGAGAATGTACCGAGTATGAAGATGCGGTAAGGCTAAATACAAGGGTTTATGCATGAACAATCACTTAACTTAATAATCATGAGAGTACAGAATAAGAACACATGTATGAATGCACAAACCATAACTGAAATCATCGTGTCTCAAAATACTAAAACTTGGATACTACTTTACCGCCATCAGAACTCACTACTAATGCCTGAGATATTGAACACTGAATTATCTGATATTGATAACTGAGTACTGGAGTTGAGATCAGTCTTATCTAGCTAGTGAT
>NW_025851238.1:0-400 GCF_002878395.1 Capsicum annuum
AGTTCTACTATCAGTTATAAAGAACTTGCAGAATTGGAACCAACTAGCTCCTCGAGTGCTAGCCCATTCCAACAGACAAACCCTAATTCCCAACCAATAGATTATAGTACAGGCAATGTACCTAGAAGACCAGCAATTAGGATAAACCCAGATACAGAACTTAGGGGAGACCATATAAAACCAGCAGGAAAGAGAATGCCGATAGAGGAACCAATTAAACTACAAGAAGGCGGTAGTAAAGGTAAAATTCTAAATATAGCAGCACATGATCCTCAAATGTGGGATACAGTAATAGACTTATGGAAAGGAATAGTAGCTGCAGATTACTTGAGACATTATACAGAAACAGATATAGAAACAATGTATAAATATTTAGAAACTTTTCTAGGAGAATCTGCAA
>NW_025851238.1:500-2674 GCF_002878395.1 Capsicum annuum
AGGAAAGAGAATGCTGATAGAGGAACCAATTAAACTACAAGAAGGCGGTAGTAAAGGTAAAATTCTAAATATAGCAGCACATGATCCTCAAATGTGGGATACAGTAATAGACTTATGGAAAGGAATAGTAGCTGCAGATTACTTGAGACATTATACAGAAACAGATATAGAAACAATGTATAAATATTTAGAAACTTTTCTAGGAGAATCTGCAAAGGCTACGTGGGAAAGTTTTAAGACAAATTGCCCATATGACTTCCAGGTTCTATTAAGTATGGGGCCAAATCCCTATAATTTTACAAATAAAATGCATATGTTATTAACAGGAAAAGATCCAAATAGTGAATTATTAGCTCTACAAAAGGAAGCGTTAATAAAACTAGAACAATTAAGCATTTCACATTGGGTATATATAAAGAAATTCCTACAAGACTACTTCTATTATTGTACTGTTAGTGGAAATACATTTAATGAAGAATTAGGTAAAAAATTGTTTAATAAATTACCAGGAGCCTTAGGAAGAGAAATAGAAGATAGATGGTATAAGAGAGATGGGGTAGTTGCTAACCCAAATTTAAAATGGAAAATAGGACATAAAACACAACATATAATGGATATATTAACAGAAAAATGTACAAACATACAAATACAAAAATAATTGAAAAGAAATGAAATGAATTTCTGTAAATCTGTTATATACACAACTCAAAATTATGATCAGAAACAACATAAAAAGTATAAGAAAAGAAATAATCAGAAACCATATAATAGAAAACAATACTTCTTAAGAAAGTCAAAGGCTAAAAAACCTTGGTTAAATAGAGAACGATATGTTAGAAAATATAGAAACGACAAAAATTATAAAAATAAACTAGAATGTTATACGTGTGGCAGTATAGACCATCTAGCCAACGTATGTCCTAAAAGAAATAATAATAGAACTAGAAATTCTCAATTAATAGAAGATTTCCAAGAAACTTTATTAAACGTAGATGAATATATGTCCGATACAGAAAGTATATACTCAATAATAAGTATTGACATAAATGATAAAGATAATCAAAAATCCGACTCTTCTGAATCAGACGAGGATAACCTAGTTAACGAGATAGGTCAAGAAATGGAAGATTTAGACTTAAGCAACCTAATGATTAATAATTTAATGAATGTTAATCAAGAATGTATACATGAATTTCAGAGAAATAAAGGTCTAGATAGTAATAGATGTCGTATCTGTAATTGGTATCCAAGTAAAGACAACACAGCTAAATGTAAAAAATGTTACCTAGAGGCATGTATAAATTGTATAGAAAACACTTTAAAAATAAAAGTAGAATCCGAAATAAATAATGGACAAAAATATACGAGCAATCAAATTTTAAACCTAAGGGTGTCTACACTAGAGACTCGAGTAAATGATCTAGAACAAAGATTAACCATTCTAGAAAAAGGGAAGACAAAAGTCACCATAGAAGAAACGGATACACAAGAAACGGTACATTTAGAAAAGTTAGAAGCAGAACTAATGAATTTAGAAGATAATAGCACTGGTCTAATATGCAACGAAGATAAAGAATTCTCTACCATAAAAGTATTAGTAAAAATTAAAATAAAAGACGTAGAAATAGAAACTCTAGCATTAATAGATCCCGGATGTACTAGCTATTTAATCAATAAAGAAATAGTACCAGAACACTTATTAAAAATACTTGATAAACCTATAATGGCCACTCAAATGGATGGGTCGCATAATATTTATAATTATTACATAGACAAAGCACAAATAAGTTTTTTAAATACATGCAATCAATTCTATAACCCAGTTTACAATGTTAATAAAATACTAGCACGAGATTTAAATATAGGATTAGATTTTGTTATAGGATTAAGATTTTGTATACAGAATCAAGGAGGATGTCTCTTGACAAGAGATGGAATAATGCTCTTTAAAAATTTAACTTATACACCAGTACAAACAGTAACACTGCCTACAGTAATTAGAAAACTAAATACAAATAAAAAGAAATCACTTCCAGAACCATGTTGCGACGATTGCCAAAATAATCAATGCAGCAACCTGCTAAAAGAAAATCTGGAAGAAGTTAGAAACTATACTCTAATTAATGTAGAGGGACAAGAATGCTTAACTAGTATAGAAAAAGAATATACCCTAA
>NW_025851239.1:0-766 GCF_002878395.1 Capsicum annuum
TTATTGTGTTAACTCTTACATGTTCATAGTTAGTACGACAGGATATTGTTGTTGCTGGCGAGCATATAGAGAAAGAGGGAAAAGGAGAAAGGAGTGTTTAATACCTCTATTTAAAGATGTATTTGATGCATTATGAGGTCATTTCTATTCTTATTCTTATTCTTTCTTTTATTTTTTGATCATCTTCGTAATTTTCCTCCAAGTTGTCAAATTATTTCAACTAATTCGTTGACTAAAGATGATAGTAGAAAAGATATTTTGATGAATACAACTAAGAAGAATAATCTGAATCATAATAAATCTTTTGTAGGCGTGACTGCAAGCTATTAATATAAGAGTCTTTTGGGCGTTAAAATTCATTTATGTTTATTTCTCTTATATGATTCATTTGAATTTAACTTTTAAAAGTATATATAAATTTAAAGATTATTTTTTATTGATGGTTATTAGGAATATATCGAACAAGGATATATTAAATCATGTAACTGTAATAGCTTCATTTTAGAAGTCACAATTATGACTTTGGAAACTTTATAATGTACTAAGAATGTAAGATGAGAAAATTGAAGGAAATGTGTCTTTTAAATCTTGAATGAAGGATTGGTGACATTGACCAACAGATAGGGTCAAACATCATTAGGAAACTTGATTAAGTTAATTGTGGACTTGATTAATATTTTCAAAACTTTCTAATCGTTTCAAAAATACAAATCAACCCAACCCACACCCCTCTTCAATCCTAATCAACCACTCTCTCTCTCCAGCT
>NW_025851239.1:866-2560 GCF_002878395.1 Capsicum annuum
CTTGCATGAAGGATTGGTGACATTGACCAACAGATAGGGTCAAACATCATTAGGAAACTTGATTAAGTTAATTGTGGACTTGATTAATATTTTCAAAACTTTCTAATCGTTTCAAAAATACAAATCAACCCAACCCACACCCCTCTTCAATCCTAATCAACCACTCTCTCTCTCCAGCTTCTCCCAACCAACAGTTCTGCAAAATTTCTCCCTTCAACCTCCAGCGATAAATAGTCGGGCGAGTTCCTTTTCGATTTTCAACCATCAATCGATGTGAATACTTCTCCGGTGACAACAACTTCGAGTTCTTCGTCCTTCTATTTCCTTTTTCACAGGTAAAAAATTATGAAGAAACAGAGGAACTTGAGCCAACTACTCTTCTGGTATTGAAATGTGGACTGAATAAAACCCTAATTTCTGGTATTTTTGTATTCTTCTTCTCGTTGTCGTACTGTTAATTCAAATTTGTTGGTGATTTTTGGTCACAGTTGATGTTCTTAGTGTGTATGTGTATGTGTGATATGTTGGTATTGCTAGGTTGATTTGTTGTTTGTCTTGGTAGAAATAGTATTGCAACATTTGAAATATCTGATGTAATAGATGAAACATATGATGCAACAGATGAAAATCTGATACAACAGATTAAAAATCTGATGCAACTATAAAAATCTGATGCAACAGGTGAACAATCTAACAGATCATTCATCTGTTGCGACAGACGACTCTTCTGTTTGGAAGAAATCTAAATGATATTGATCCAACAGATAACTGATTAGTGATTTATTTTTATTCTTTCTAATGGTTTACTCTTCATTTTAAAATCTGATGCAACAGATTAAAAATCTAATGTAACTATGAAAATCTGATGCAACAGGTGAACAATCTAACAGATCATTCATCTGTTGCGATAGACGACTCTTCTGTTTGAAATAAATCTAAACAATATTAATCCAACAGATAACTGATTAGTGATCTATTTTTATTCTTTTCAATGGTTTACTCTTTATTTTACAACAGATTAGGACTATTTTTATTCTTTTCAACGATTAACTCATACAGGTCGGTTATCTGTTGCAATAGATAATATACCTGGTGCAACAGATTAGTGATCTATTTTTATTCTTTCCAATGGTTTACTCATCCGTTGCAACAGGTCGGTTATATGTTGCAACAGATAAAATACCTGGCGCAACAGATTAGTGATCTATTTTTATTGTTTCCAATAGATTACTAATCCATTGTAACGGGTCCGTTATGTGTTGCATCAGATAAAATACCAGGTGCAACAGATAGTGCTATTTTTATGGTTCCCACGTATTACTCATCCGTTGCAATAGGTCAGTTATATGTTGCAACAGATAACAAACCTGGTGCAACAGATTAGTTGTCTGTTGGACCTATTACATTAGTGTTATGCATTAATCAATTATAATCTATGTTATGTTCTTGTTAATTTAAGATAACATGGCTCCCAAAATAAAAGAAATCGAATCAAGTCCAAGTAAAGGAACAAGTGCAGCATCTCAGCTACATCCACCACTCTATGAGCTTGCTTTACAAGCGCTATCTCAATCAGGAGCAGAAGATAATGAACACGGGGAGGAGGAATCTTTCAAAAAAGATGATCCAAATGCTAATAGCCCTTCTATCGAAGAGTTGGTCAAAACCTTCAGCATTGATCGTTACCCTGTGAG
>NW_025851240.1:0-7263 GCF_002878395.1 Capsicum annuum
TGCTCATGCTATAAAACACTATGGACAACTGATAGTTTGAAAATCGCTCATACAACACATTAACAAGAAGTAGCTATGTATCATGAAGCAAAACAGAGAGAAAAAAAAAGTTCTACATTTAGGTGATTCAAAGACCAAAAAGTTGAGGAAAACGAGCTTCAAAAATTCGTATAACTGATCACCAAAACAATCGCATATCCATTACGATCACGAATATAATAATGACTAAGTAATAAGGGTAGAATTTCACAGTAAATCAATAAATTCATAAACTTGACACCTGAAAGAAATTTATGTACCAAAGTAAATTTTTGAAATCAACAACTACGTAAAATTGGAAGGGATTCACATAAAACTCAACTCCCAGAACCTAATTATATTCCTTATCCGTGAAGGCAGTGAAAAGCAACAATAATGAGACTTAGAATGAAATCATATATTTAACACACCAAATCAAAATAAGATGACGGAGAAGAAGATGAAAGTAAAATCAGAAGGACCGAATTCATATGTTTAAGCATAAAACAACTATATGTCGAGACGAATCAAGGAAACACATGTTCTTGAACTCAATTTGCCAAGAAATGGATAACAACATCAATCTAGTTTAAAGCCAAAACAGGTCACGTATTTACAGAACAAGAACAAAATAGGCTGAAAAGAGAGATAGGAGGATCAATTTTACGTGATAGGTCAACACGTTCTACACTTTCGACCAAACATAAATGCTTCAAGCAATATTATTAAATTTAATCCATATATTATTAAACATTTGAAGACGAAATAGCCCCACGCAGTGACCAACTCGAGTGAATCAGAAAGTGAGAAAAAGTAACTTTTTACTTCATAATTTCATGTTCAAAACCACAATTCACATCCTAGTTAATTTAATGGTATATAAATGGTTCATATTTGTATTCACAAACAATCGAAATAAAACAGACCACTCAAATATGCACTTAAGATTAAAGATATTCAAGCTAAGTCACCACCTAAAATATTTCATAACACATTACATGATGAAGAGAATCAGATAAACAAACACCATTTTTACCTCATGCTTATGTTAATAATCAAGCCAACATTAATAGATAAAATCAAAAGATTAGTGAATCACTAGAAGCTGAACATAATATAATTAAACAAGATTGCATTACCTTGTGTGGGACAGTGAACTAGAGGATTTTCGTCGGCGATCCCAGCTCAAAGTCGAACTTCAATTTCGAAAAAGAAAATGAGAAAAACAAGGAAATAGTAATGTGAACTGGATGATCTCTCTTTTTTCACTAGTTTTCACTCTTTTCTTTCAATTTTTGACCTTCAAAAAGTTGTCCCCCTCAGAGGGAGGAAAGTTCAGCTATTTATAGCAAAAAACAATCAATTTAAATTTCAAATTTAACCCCTTTTCAGATTTGACACAGGCTGAAATGAAATGAGATAAAACATATCCCCCATAATCCGCATTTGATTGATGATTCTTCCATAAGATTGAATTTTGGTTAATAATAAGCCTGAAGTAAAAAATGAAGGATTAAGATATCAGATGTGAAGAGATTTTGAAGATTGTATCTCAGCAGATTTGAGGGGATTTAGTAGGGATAAGATTTGTCTTTGACTTGGACGACTTATATCGCTGTTCGGTGGATTTTTGGGGTGAGGAAGCTGTTGTTTGTTGAAGTTGTTTCTGTTTGCGTTGATATTGCAGAGGTTGTGGATAACAACCAGATAAAGGAAATAATATTAAAGGGTCTTGGATCGGATTGCTCTGTTGGGTAAAAACGATTGGGCTGATATATTGGAGTTGAATTAGAATAGCTGAGGATTTTAATTGTTCTTGGGCCATCTGGATTAATCAAAATTGGGCCTGGGGTGAAGGGTCTTAAAGTTGGGCCATTTGGTTGTTTGTATTACAATTTAACTGAAACAAAAGAAAGACCCAAAAATGAATTAATTTAATTCACCCCTAATCGATTTCACTTAACTAATTTAATGATGCTTTAATTAATTTTCTCAAAAGTATACGCATATTATATATATATATATATATATATATATATATATATATATATATATAAAATTGAATTAACAAAAAATAGAGTGAATTTTACAAAAGTATAATAATGTAGTAAGTATTATGTTGATACGCTAACATTTATTTATTTACTCATTTAGAAAAATAGTGGAATGATGATTTAACATATATTTATTTATTTAGTTTTGATTAAATTTGTAAGATGTGATATTAATAAGAAAAACATAATTTTCATATTGTTAACGTCTATATATATATATATATATATATTTAAATGTTCAGAAACCCTAAGCATCGAGAAATTAATTTTATGAAAGGGAGAGTAAAAAATTAAGTGTCAACAACATGTATTCAAGAGATCAGTTCAGTTTATGATATTCAGTTCATGTGTCATATTTCAGACCCTGTTATGTAATCATGATTTTGCATGTATATTCACCATGTAACCTCAATTCCTCAGTGTTATCAGCTTAACCAGCCTCATTCGAGGACGGATATTCCTAAGGGGGAGATATTGTAACACCCCACATTTTTGGGCCAGAATGCAAACCGTTGTTATGAAGTATGCAGATCGGAACCCAATGATTTTATGTGTATATATGTGTGATGATTAATACTATAGTGTAAAAATGTCCTCTTATATCAGTCTAGGTCATAAAAATGTAACGCCCCAGGAACCTATCCCGAGACGTCACATGGTGCTCAAGGCTGAACGTGGCCTCAAGCTAACCCTCTAAGCCTGTCATCACTTTCAGAACTCATTATAGCGCAAATCATGCTAACATAAAGAGGAATAACCATGTCATGAACATACTGAAATACGAAGTAATACTACCCTATACAAACAAAATACTAAAATCCCTGTACTCGTTGGTACACTAGTCTGACAAAGCCTCTACTACAAAAGACTGAGGAGCCATTGGGACAGATCCCCAACTGACTTGTACTGAACTGAAAGTAAACAACCATCTATTAACAAGACAAAATTAGAGACAGAGGTCATCGAACCATGAGGACTCACCAACCGCAGAAATGTAGATGAAGGTACTCAAAGATCACTGTCGCTGCTGAGACTGAGCACCTAAATCTATATCATGAGGAAATATAGAGTACAAAAGAGTATGGGAGTCAGTACTTGGGAATGTACTGAGTATATGGGGGTGGATGCAATATTTTAAATAATATCGTTAATGTATAAGAAAATCATGCATGCTAACAATAATAACTCTCTTCGCTTGAATTATCTAAAACATCATTTCCGTATGTCATCAGTAATAACATATTCTTCATGAATCTCATAAATCATTTAACTCAACTCAAACTCTTTGACTCATGACTTAGAGTGACTCGGTAACTCATGGTACTTAGATCATTATGGACATGGGAGTTTTTTATAACCGACATAACTACACCATGTGAGCCGCATGGAGTTCAATGTTTTGCCCTCCTAAGGAGAGAACCCCATAATGGCGGAGGTGTCGTACTCTTGCCAGGGAGTACAACCTCATTCTTATTATCACAATCTCATACTCGGCCTGTGGCCCACAATTATCAATATTAATCCTATGGTGGCACGTAGTTTTGGGAAAATATCATATTTTCTGCTCGGTGCTAAATACTCCTCCTAGACTCAGCTCAGAATACGTTAGAAAATCCACCTTAATCAATATCAACTCATGGGTCTATTTTAAAGACCAAAACATAAATATATATCTCATCTGCAAATCATAAACATCTTGTGGATTCCTAACCCGACTCAACTAAACACAATCTTTCTCAACATCAAGTACATTTGTTTTTTGAATTATTTTCAAATATCAAAGCTTCAAGAAAACATCATAGGACTCATTCTTGACTTTCAATCTCAAATATATATATATATATTCAATAGTCAAATTTCTCATGGAAAGGCATAACTCATGACACTTGTCTTAAATCGCTTAGAAATCATCAATACGTAATGACAATATACAACTCATGGAATAAATTTTTAATTTAAGAAACATGATGGTGAAATAATCATAAATATCAAACTTCTTCAACTCAAATCTCATAAATCATAAATGAAGAAATTTGGGTGTAAACCCACTTGCAAAATCATGTAAATCAATAATAGAAAGTAAATCTTTAGGCACAAGAACGAAAGGAGTGTTCTTGTTCAAGCCCCACATACCTTGGATTATAATTTTAGAGATGTAGAAACTTGTTTGGAACTTCTTTATCACACTTTTAGACCAAGATTATTTATGCCCTTGACTTGGGGAACTTAATTCTCGAACAACTTGGAGAAATCCATGGAAGATCCTTGAATTTCTTGAAAGAAGATTGAATTTTTGGATTTGGGAAGAAACCCTAATCTCTAGATGTTTCTTGGAAGAGGAAAGGAGAAAAATAAATGGCTATTCTCTACTAGGACATATATATCAGACCATATGGGATGGAAATGACCAAAATGCCCTTTTGAAAAAGCTGAAATTCGTTGATTTGGGCCTATGACGGTCGATCTGACGGTCCGTCAAGTCTCCTGACGGTCCACCAGATCGTTCGTCACTCGAATGCCAAAACTGAAACATTCTGCCTCGACGTGACGATCGAAGTAACGGTCCGTCAGAAAATTGACGGACCACTAAGTCATCCGTCACTCGAGGGCTAGAAACGAGACATTCTGTCTCGACCTGAGATATACCTTGATGGTCCGTCAACTTTTGACGGTCCACCAACTTGGCCGTCGCACGATGGCCTAAAAAAGGAGTCACTGCCTTGGCTTGATGGGGCACTTGATGGTCCACCATGGACCTGACGGTCCGCCAGGTCGACCGTCAAACCTGGGCGATCTGATACCGTTTAGTAAAACAGCCATAACTCCCTCGTCCGATGTTAGATTTTGATAAAATTGGTATCGATGAAAAGTTTATTCAATGCTATACAAGACAAAAAGTAGAAATTAGAGAAATACAACATGGTTTAAACATCAATCACTTTAGAAGTCGTACATATCCACTCAAAATATGGATTTAGGATTAAGAAATGATCGGGGTATTACAAAAAATCTCCAAACTCAAAGACGAGTTGAGAACACTTTCGTTGATTAAGTTTTAGTGAATGATTCATCTTGGGTCAACTTTAAACAACCATTACTCCTTGTACATAATAAGTTATGTGGCCTACTTTATGTCAAATGAAAGATCTTTTAATCTTAATTCCAACGCATTTGGTTTCACCTTAATCCGATATCGAAGCGAGAAGTTATGCTCATTTTACTCTAGCATGTCAACCTCTCAATAAAGTGACGACCTGAGTTGACGGGTCGTCACCTATGTGACAACTTATCAGCCTAAGTCGTCAGCCTTAGGCAGAAAATCATCAATTCTAGTGTCTAAGTGACGACTTAGGGTGACGGACCATCACTTAAGTGACGACTTATCAGCCCAAGTCCTCACCTATGAAATTCAATAATTTCCATTCGGATGTGGAGGGGTATTTTGGTCTTTTCCCTAACCTACTACGACTTAAACCATCAAAAACATGTACATGACCATCATAAATCAGTTTTAAAAACCCTTAATCCTCCCCACTCTCAAGAACAAGAAAATTAGGGGTTTCTTTCAAGATCATCTCCCAAGAACAAGATTCAAGCCCTTCTACAAGAAAATGAAGAAATTATAATTCTCAATCCAAGAACGTTCAAGCAGAGTCAATTCTCTTTCAAGATCAAAGCTTTAGGGTATGTTAGATGTTCATCCGTGGGCCTTTTTCACCCATGGAGTCCAAAAATCCATCTTTTATATTTTAAATTATGAGATTACATGTTCATAATGGTTTACCTCCATGAAGCTTTTTTGAATTTCGATTATACATGATGTTTACAATCTATTTTTGTTGAAAGAAGCCCTCACACGTTTAAAGCATGAAATTTCATTGTTAAATTCCTAAGTATGGTTTTAGTATTGCGATTCAACTATTTCCACATGTTACACTCATCTTCATACTTAAGTCCATGAATTTCTCACCATTTAAATTTCAAGTTAAGATTATAAATTATTTCATGTGGAATGCATTATAGAATGTTTTAAATGTTATGGTTCCATGTCATGTTCATGAGAATTTAGAAGAAATCCTCAGTTTATAATTTTGTCATGTGATCGTGCTATCTCATCATATTTAAAGGTATTTCTATGTTTAAATTCATGTCTCCCATGTGTTTGATGAAATGCCTTAAAGAATGGGTTTTGAATATTGACTACATGTTATGTCCTCAAAAGTTTTAGTATGATCTGGTTGTTATTGCTATCGAGTCATGGGAGTTATGACTACCCAAAAACTTAGCTGTTTATAGAATTTCAGTAGTTATAAAACAGTTAAGATAAATCATCAGTGTCATCAATTCAGTCAGTTATCATATTTAGTTAAGCTTAGATCAGTCCAAAATTTAGTGTCTTTCAGTTGGGAGTAAATCTTAGCACCGAGTGAATGTAGGGATGACGTCTCCCCCGTCAATAGGTATGAGACACTTGTCTCCCCTGCCGGTTAGGCATGATGTACTTATCTCCCCCATCGTAGGCATGAGACGTTAGTAGCATTCCCTAAGTTCCATACCTACAGCGCCACCGTATATTTGAGGGGTCCACTGTCAGATAAGCATGACACCCTCGTCCTTCTGTTCAGGTTTGCATTGACCATAACATTCAATTATTTAGTTATCAGATTTTAGTATTTCAGTTTATAGACTATTTTCAGAATCATGTTATATGCTTGGTCATGCATTCTCAGATTTTATAGCATTCACGCATTTATATTATTTATTCAGTTATCTCATGCTATTCAGTCAGTTATTATTCATGTACATGAGCCCATACATATCAGCCTAACCCCATTTAGCATACTAGTGCATTCAAAGTACTGACCGAATACTCTTTTCTTATGCCATGATGTCTCATATCATAGGTTCGGACGCTCAGGTTCCCGACCGTACCTAGATATCCCAGCATACCAGTAGCAACAGCCGTGGTGAGTCCTCATGTTCCGAGGACCAGTTATGTTCATTTCAGTTTCTCTGTTTTAGCAGACAGTCGGAGTTAGTTGAGGGTTTGTCCCATCAACTCCTCAGTTATTCAGTTAGACTTTTTCAGACTAGTACAGAGAGTTAGTCAGTTTTCAGTTGTTATTATCAGTGTTGTTTTGCAGAGATTATTAAAATTATGACTTAAAACCTTATGGCAATTTTAGTTAAA
>NW_025851241.1:625-1273 GCF_002878395.1 Capsicum annuum
AAGAAGAAGAAGAGGAGGAGGAGGAGGAGGAAGAAGAAGATGATGAAAATGAGGAGGAGGAGGAGGAGGAGGAGGAGGAGGTGAAGAAGAAGAAGAAGAAGAAGAAGAAGAAGAAGAAAAGAAAGAAGAAGAAGAGGAAGAAGAAGAGGAGGAGGAGGAGGAGGAGGAGGAGGAGGAGGAGGAGGAAGAAGAAGAGGAAAGGGAGGAGGATGAGGAGGAGGAGGAGGAGAAGGAAGAAGAGGAGGAAGAAGAAGAAGAATGTGAAGAAAATGTCGTTCTGGTGATAAATTTTCTTTTTTTTTTTCATTAGATGTTTATTATTCGTATTGGAGTTCGACTAATTTAGATCGCATTGTGTAGGCAAAAAAGAAAAGCGCTCCCTATCAAAAAAATTTTCATATCCAATACTCGAACTCAAAATTTCTAATTAAGGGAGGGGCAGCCCATCAACACTGATGATAAATTTTCATCCATATATAGACAAAACCCGACCATAATATCTATTTTCAGTTTCAACTTTAAATATTAAAAATGTTTTTTTTATTTGGCATTATATTACGTGCCTCAAAATTAAAGGGTCAAGGAAAACCCTATATAATACTTTAATAAATAGGACAAATAGTAATAACGTATACGTCACGAATATTC
>NW_025851242.1:0-1973 GCF_002878395.1 Capsicum annuum
GATCTGTTAGCCAAGTTTTAACTGTTTAACCTGCTTTTTGTAGCCACGGGACATTCAGTAGTGGGATGTCCAAGGTTTCCACAGATGTAACATAAATCTTTAGGATCATTAACGCTTTTGTGGAATCCCAAACCTGCCTTTTCATTGAAATTTCTCTCACTTAATTTGTGAACAATTCTTGAGGAATTTATCCACCTGTTTGCTCTGTCAAGATTCAGTTTTAGTTTAGACACTTCCTGAATCAGCTTATTCATTTTTTTAGTTAAATTATGGCATTCTTGTTTGTATTTAACTAGCTCAAGTTCAACATTTTCTTGTTCTCATGGCCTTTTTCCCATTTTTAGTGAGAGTTAATTTGAGAACTTTAGACTTAAGATTGTTGTTTGAGATCTCAAGTTCTGCAACTTATTTCTTGAGAGTGCAATTTTCCTTGTCAACTGTATCTGAGCAAGCCTATAGATCAATGAGATCAAATTTAAGACTTGCTAGACTGTTGAACAATTCATCCCTATCAGAGGTTAACTGTAATGCCCCGAAAAATGGGTCCCAGAGCATCACACGGTGCTTGAGGCTACGAGTAGCCCTAAGCCAACCCTTTGAGCCATTTTCATTCAGTTCAACACAAATCAACGGGGTTTTCATAAATAACCCTCAAATATCAACAGAGTAATCATCATCCAAGAATAAAAGAATTTCAAAAAGATAACAAAATATGACTTATTAGTCAACTCCCAACATCTATACTAGTCTTACAAGCCTCTAAGAAAATCAATAAAACCAGCGAGCCATTGAGACATACCCCAACTGACTCATACTCAGTTATCAAATGTAAATAATTCTGTGAAACCAACATCAGACATCACGTCCTCGGAACATGAGGACTCACCACAATAGAGGATGTAGAACAGCTTGCCCAAAGAATCACTGTCAAACCTGGAACTGAGCACCTGAACCTACATTCTGAGAAAATATAGCCTACATCCGAAGATGTGGGTCAGTACCATGGAAAGGAACCGAGTATATGGGAGTGTATGCAGTTGTATAAACATCATCATCATTAATATTTATAAGAAATATGCAGGATGTATGAAAGACTCACATAGTCTAAAGAAAATCATCATAATCATGAGAGGATGAAATAAGTACAATAACACATGTGAGTCATCATATAATTTGTCAATCACTTTCAGTTCATCAACAATATCAATTCTCATAATGTAAATATCATTTAAATCTTTCGAAAGAGTAAATTTCAAAATTCCACTTTCAAATCACTTCACCATTCACCATACACACAAGGAAATACACACACACTGGGAGATCCTATAACCGACATGAATCATGTGAGCTAGATGGAGTCCAACGTACAACCCACGTTAGGGAGAGCCATCCTATCCTTGCCATCGGAGTAGGACTATCGATATCAAATCCACACAAACTAGTGATCACTATATAAATTAGCCTCAGGCTCACTCCTACGAGGGTACGTAGTTCTAGGGAAGTAAGGTCGCTTTATACCTCACACTCGGTGCTAAAGATTTCTCCTGAACTTAACTCAGATTATTTCGAATACAATCCATAACAAAATGATTTCAGTAATATATAAATATACATCGGGAGCCATCATGCTTCCCATCTATCAAAATCAACCATGTTGTGAATTTCTTTCATACTCGAGTTCAAAACAACTTCATTAAGGCCAAAAGGTCAAATCATTCAAAATATCTTAAATATTCAACATCAACGTGCTTATAACACACACTTTCTAAAAAAACACAATTTCCAATAGAGATTCACGACCCAAATATCAAAATCATGATAAATATCATTCAAGATTCATGCTTTATATCTCCACACATGTAAATTCATCTTTCAAAATAATAAACATCAAGATTTCATAATAATCATCATAAGATATGGGTTCATGCTTCAAATTCATAAAAAATCAAATAAAAATCATGCCTTTGTAAAGA
>NW_025851243.1:0-1650 GCF_002878395.1 Capsicum annuum
AACCTTAACATAAAGACTTAAATAATTGTTTTGGGCAATAAGGTTATTTATTTCAGAAACAGTAATCTTTCCCACATCCTCACTAACAAACTTTTGAAAAGCAGAAAAAGTCATGCCAGTATTATTGGGTAAGATAAAGGAAGACTGAGGAGGGTAGAGTGCTTGAGTAATCAATCCATCAGAATTTTGATAAGATCTTTCAATTATTTTGACATAGGACGGTAAATATGTAGACATGAACCAAGGGACAAAGAAAATAATTTTATTATGTAAAGCACAAATTTCATAGAATTCTTCTGAAATATTTTTTAATTCATCAGAAGTATAGGTTTCAAAAAACCATGTCCTAAAGGTTTTTCATTTCTCAGAAAAAAATTCCTTTTGAATATATTTTCTTGCCTGAGAACCAGGACTAAAATCAATAAGTTGTGTCATCATGGTTAAACAGAATTTATGTCAAAATCCATTTCGGAGTAGGATTTTCATTATCAAAATCTTGAACTATGTTAGTTTTTGAATTGATTTTTATCTTTTCTACACCTTTAGGTGTAATATGCGAATCTGCAGAATTAATAGTGTGCAAAGATGCCGCTCGATTCCTAGCCGGTCCATAAGTGGGTTCAGCAGGTTCAATCGGAGAAATATGATGTATTGAAGGGAGCCTTCGTGGTAAAGAAAAAGAATTTCTATAGACAGGAGGATTGCTATCGAATTGTAGACAAACTCGCCCATCAGAGTTTTGAGTTACTTGGGTTAACTCTGAATTAGTCACGTCCTCCGCCAATTATTTTGGGGAAGTGACTGAATTTAATATCCAAGTTTGGGGAAAATCAATTTCATCCCATCTAATAGGCCTTCGGGTAGTAACCCTAGATTTTATAAAATTTGTTTCAATAAGCATAGTGCAGTCAGAATTATCATCAATCAACTTACATCGAGGATTTAGAGTTGATAATAATCGATGATATATGCGGTAAGATAATCCTATAAGTTCAGATCCAGGGGTAAAAACAAAAGTAAATAAATTTTATTCTTTATTTAGATTTTATATTAAAAATTTTTTTTCTTTTTTACTTGTTTATTTAGTAAATTAAGAAAATTTCTTATTGTTGATACAAATAATCAAATTTAAATATTAAAGTATATTTAATAAATTTAATTTAGTAAATAAAATTTAAATAAATAATTTCTTACCAAATAAAAAGAAATGAAAGAAAAATATCTAATAAGATTTTACTTTTGTGAGGATAAACATAATTCATTATTACATAACTTATGTGATTAGATAGTATTGTAGTGGTTCAATGATTTAGAGGATATGTAAGATATAAAAGCAATTTATTGATTCTGATAGTTCACTTGTTTTTATTATGTTTTTTCAAATAATTCAATCATACCGTTTCGAATTTGTTATTTTTTGGCAATATTGAGATGTGTTTTGTCAATATTTTGTTGATTCTGTTGTGTCTATAGTACTTTTTTATTACTAATTTTTAATGATTAAATGATTATAATAATTAATTAGGAATATATATATAAAAAAATTATTGAAGGTCGAAATTTTACCGATGCAACATAAATTGAGACGGGAAGAGTATTCATATCTTATTGAAAAATTATAAATCACATAATTAGCAACTTAAAAAAATT
>NW_025851244.1:0-2099 GCF_002878395.1 Capsicum annuum
TTTAGGATGCTATTCATTGAGCAATGGTAACTTCCGTGTTATGTTTGTTAAATTTGGTGTTCTGTGACTCACTCTCGCTGTTGTCGAGTGACTGAACATTTAATCATAAGCTGACAGTGTGATGATCTGTGTTTATGCTGAAATATCACAGAACATGGGCTAGCCTATGTACTTCTGGTGAAGAGACAACTGAGAAAGGAGAAACGTAAGGTTGTGAATGGTGGGAAAGGAAATAGGAGTGTGTCATCTGTGTTGACCTACTTAAAAAAATGAAAAGGTCGGGCTATTAACTTTACTGTTTTATGGTGGTTGTTCAAGACTGGCTTCTTGAAGAGGTCTCCGAGAGGTGCATTGCATCAGCTTGATATTTGTTGGAAACTAAGTATTCGGTGCGGGAGTAAATAAGTGCAGAAACTAAAAACAAAATTGTAGGAAATTGTTTTATTGTGTATTTTCATTTTTGTGGTAATACATGTGAAGTGGAAGTACGTTGAAGCTGAGGTCGACAATATTCAATACTCGAAAGATTAACAGACAACAGTTTGTTGTGGAGTGAACTTCAGATCACGGTGCTTATAAAAGGATCAAACATTCATCAAGACAAAGTGAAATGGACATTTTCTACTCATGCTTAGAGTTTGTTAAAAATATGCTTGTTATACTGCCTGTTAAGACATACAATATTTTCTTACTTGATGTTGCTGCATTCGAATTTGGAAAGCGAATTACACGGCTGACTTGTTAATTTAGGATATCATATCATGTGCTATGTTCGAAATGCACTCCTATCAATGTACTGTGAGTGTGAAGTATTGACGAGGCATATGACGCATTAGAGAAAATAGCGGAGAAGGATGTTGTCTATTGGGTATCTCACTGTCTCAATCAATTTTCAGCTCTAAACAAAAGAAGTTTGATCTTTGTAGTTGTGTTTGTTACTTTTTACAATTGTAAGATGATATATGTGGAAAATGGGATCCCTCTAAATTCTTGTTTTCTTTAACTTTAGCTTTGAAGATCCAATTTTTACTCGAGAAATCATAGTAATGTGAACAATGAGTTGTCAAAGAAAACTGGTTTACTTATGTGCAACCAACCAAAAAGAATAAATTGCTCTCTGTGGTTTAAAACGATTTTGATACTATAAAAATAAAAGGCTGAAATTTTAAATTTTGATTGAAGTGAGAATACTTTTACTTTAAAAAAACAAATACTAAAAACGAAGTATTAATATATTTAAAATGAAGCGGGTCCAATAAGGGTAAAAAGGTAATTATGCATTTAAAAAAATTCAACTAAGAAAAGACGACATTTATTTTGGGACTGGCAAAAATGGAAATGGCGACACATAATTTGGGACGGAGGGAGTAGTATTTTTATTTGGTTCGAAGGATATCATGTGCCTCAGCAGAGAAGTAAAGTTCTGCTCTCCTCTCTTTCTCTTACGTATCTAGTTCTATAGCTTAACCCTTACTGTTACGATGTAAGGGCAGAACGCATGTCAAAAGTTATTTAATTTCGCTATTATGAGTATTTTTGGGGGTGTTGGAGACTTAATTAAAAAGTACTAATACTGTGTAATATTGATTGGTAATATTTATGTCTATTAACATTCTAAAATTAAATTATAAAATATTATTTTTTTAAAGTGGGCTGGCCCGTAAGGCCCGCAACCCATAGAGTAATAGTGTGGGCTTGATATTTTTTTGCTCATCATTTTGATAGGTTAGCCGAACCTAACCCGTCAAACTCAAAGCCCGTATGGGCTGAGCCAACCCGTATTGACATCTCTATAAAAAAAAACTCTGCATTATTGATACTCAAAGGAGACTTTGGAATCTTGAAGAATGCACGGAGGCGAATTCAGGATTTCAAAACGTGGATGTATGAATGTGAGATTCATCAAGATGACCTACATTATGCATATTATACTAGAAAAGGAGCCCAGAAATGGGGACAAAACAAGGACATATTCCATGAAAATATGCACCAAGATCATAAATAACTTACACACTAGGATTATCTAGGCTCTAGGGTACCCCCCACCCCCACCCCCACGCAAAACTTTCATCGTCACCCTGTAAGACGAGGCCAACTTA
>NW_025851245.1:0-4808 GCF_002878395.1 Capsicum annuum
GTTGTTTTGGTGTTGAAACACACCTTTTTATCTCTTTTTCTTCTCGTATTTGTTGAATCCAAGAGTGGTCCATCTTAAGCATGGCTAGATCTTATTCCTACAAGATCAATCTTGGGCTTGCTTGTTAGAAAATTAAAAAAAAATTGTTGAAAAGCTGAAAAAAAAAAAAGAAGAAGCAAATCTGTCTGTGGTTGTGTTCTTGGCCAAAATTGTGTTTTTGTTGTGGGCCAAGATTTGTTAGTTTTGTGACTAGATTTAGTAGTCTTTTACTTGTTTAGTGTGTTTCTAGTGTTGGTTCCTTTCTCACCGACACTAAAAGTGACTAGATCTAATGTTGAGCTTATAATCTTGACCATTGTTGTGGTGACTTGAAAGTGTTTTGAACGTTTTTGTTGTTGTGGCTCCACTTTGGGTGTATGGTCTTCACCTTGTTGTTGTTCTTAGCTTGACCACGTGATTTTGTTGTTAATTGGTGGCCTAAGAACCATTTAATTGCAGTTGTAGTTGTCTTGGCCAAGTGTTGAAGATAATATTGTTGTGGATATAGAGTGGGACGTGAAAGAGGAATTGTTGGTGTTCTTGGAAGATTATTGTTATTCTTGGAATTGTTGTTGTTGTTCTTGGTGAATGTTGTTGTTGTTCTTGATGTTCATCACTATCTTCATACCTTGTTAAAAAAAAATAAAGTGCTTATTTGATCCAAAAAGGTGAAGAAAAAGGTGTAAGTAATTGTTAGTCTTGAAAGACCCCCAACCACCAAAAAAGCTTTACATCACTTCTCACCAACTTTCCATGATTTAAGGGAAACCAAATTCCATGTTTTGAGGAGAAAAGACAAGAAAGTCAAGTCTTGAAAACTTGGAATTGAAAAGGGGCTAAAAGACTTGTTTGAATTTCCCTCCTTAAATAAATTCCACCAAAGTCCAAATTGAAAAATTGACCAAGAATTGTGCGGGGACCATGACCAATTACGTGGCTGCCTCATCATCACATTTTACTGTTCACCGCAACATAATTAAGCTCAAATTTTAGATTTTTTAGTTTCATTTTTTTGGCTCAAACACTAATTGACAATCTAGTAATCTTCTACTAGCTTGTAGGTTAGTTTTGTATCCATTTGTTCATGTTTACGTTTGTTGTGTGCTTTTCGCATTTTGAATTCCTTGTTAGTTCTTGACTCAAGTCCTACAAGATTTCATTTGAGTTTCAAACAAAAATCCATTCCGAACAAGATTCGGCCTGACCCTCAATCACTCATGAAGTACAAGCCGACTTTCAACACTTGTGAAACCAAGTGCGAGGTAAAACTGAGAGTGAGAGTGTGGTGAGGCCTTTTTTATCTAACAAATTTGTTTGTTTTCCTTGTTTGTTGTGTCTTTTTGGTAGGTACAATGGCTTCCCATAATTTCAATGTCACATTTGATCACATAGATGACAATATTGAAGATATGAAACGGCACATTGAAATTATATGTCAATTGCTACCCAAACTCTTCCCACAAAATTCAATTGTGCAAGCACCTTGCGATGAGAATTTTTTGGAGGAAGTTGTTGCCCAAGCTTGTGAAGGACTCTTACACCGAGGTAAAGATGAACATACTCATGAAAGTCAAGGTAAAATAGCTAACTCTTACACTTTGGTGCATATTAATGATGACCGCGAGACAAATAAGCCGTTGAGTGTGAGTAGTAGCTTACCTACATATGAGTATATTGATTCCCTACCACTTGTGGATGATGTGCATATTGTGCGAGTGGATACACTAGTTGATCCTATAGATGACCGAATCGACTCTTCTAGTAAGATCGATTTGTGTCCATCTAGTGTTGAATGAAAGTACATCGTCGTGTGATATTTGTGTTGCCCAAATTGTGAGTAAAACTTGCCCACCACTTGAGGATATGTGTGCTGTGATTAATGAATATCAAGTGAGTGAAGAATTTGAAGATATTGGTCAAGGAAAAGGGAGTGAACCCGTGAGCCTATGTTGTGGTAACGATTCTAATGTTTGTTTTGCTCATAGGGTTAATCATGTGCTTGACATATCTTTGGAACTTGATAATGATTCCTTAGAGAGTGAAAGTTCCAAACCTGTCCGTGGTTTAGATCATTCACTCTTTAGGTACAATGTCTTGTTTGAAGATAGTTTATTCACTCTTAATGAACCTAGTGGTGCAAGTGATGTGGATGGCATGGATTGTCTTGAAAGCTATAACATATATGCTAACTCATTATGGTGTGACAACATTCCTCCTCAAGATGGAAATCTCTTCTTGGAAGACGAGAGTAGTCTTAAGGGTAGGGAATGTATAGTCTTGGAAAGGAATAGTCAATTGGGTGAAGATTACCATAATTTGCTTGATTACTTGGGAAACCTGAATTGTGATTATTATTTGAAAAATGATTTTGCTTGTACTCCTTTGCATGACACCGCACCCGTGCTTGATAAATATGGTGACTTGAATTGTGATCCCTTTGATATTAATGTTGGTTTGTGTCTACTGGAGGACCCAAGGACAAATGTGTCATTATCTCTTTGGGGTGTTGCTCATATTCTTGCATCTATATTTGACACACTTGTACTTAAGTTATGTGAACCACAACTTGTGGATGCCAAGTTGTATTCTTATTTGTGGAAGGGTCCAAGGATGTTAAAGACTTCTTATCACCTTCATGGGGTTGGACAAGTTGAAGTATTTTGTGGGACTTTTGGGAGAGTGCTTCACATAATTTGTAGATGGAAGCTAATTTCTTTGGCAAACTACTTGCCTTGGATTGGATTGTTGCATGGTTGTATCCCTATTCTCCCTATTGGTATGACTCCCATGATGGAATGCCTTTCCTCGGGAAGTGGTTGGAAGGAGAGAGGTCCTACATGCTTGCAATGTCCCTTTCTCCCATTGTGTGTTCCTACTTGTGAATACATCTTAGATGAGAATTGTGTCTTTCATACCTTTCTTCACTACCTATATGCATATGATGATATTCATGATGTTGTTGGATATACATCGTATGAGAGGCGTAGTCTTGGTTTTTGTCCCTTAATTCTTGATGTTCATCCGAGCCCTTTCCTTTGTGATGTTGTACAAAAGCTTTCCATAACTAACACAAAGGATCCTTGGTTTTACTTCAAGTGTGTACCACCATGGCATGATAATGCTAATTTATTATTTTGCTAACCCTAACCCTCATTCCATGAGGATATGTACTTGTTTGTTTCCTCTTTGATTTTGCAAGGTACGGATTCAAGGTCGAATCCTTTTCAAGAAGGGGAGGATGATACAAGTATGATTACGTATATGAACTTTTGAGGGTATATGTTACACCCGCGGCTCAGTGTGTGCAATGAAGTGCAAAGGTGCACCTAAATGGACACCAAAACAGTCCACTACATACACTAAAAGGGCCAAATCAGTCCACTACATACACTAGAGGGGTGCCCCTTCATTAAGGGGCCTTTTGGTCATTTTACCTATTATTTATAATACACTATAAATAGAGTAATGTAAGGTTTCATTTTCAGATTTTGGTAAATATGATGAGTGTATAATACTTGAAACATTTTCCTCTCTAAGGAAAGAAGACACGCAACCCGAAACTAGGGTGATACAAGTATGGATTTCACTTGTGTAGCATTCAAGGATTGGAAACGTAGGTGCTTGGGGAGGTTGACGTCCCTGTTGTGTCCACGTAAAAGTGTTGGTGTTGTTATTTCATGTATTAAGGGTCTTAGTGTTGGATTTACACTTAGTTTCTTTGTTATTGTAGTAATCTATGTCACACTATCTATCTTTACCTTTCTTGCAATTTTGTAAGTGTTTGTATCTTGTTCTCTTTTGTTCTTGTTGAATCCAAATCTTGTGTCCATCTTGTTCATCAGGTTTTGTAGCTGTTTTGGTGTTGAAACACACCTTTTTATATCTTTTTCTTGTTGTATTTGTTGAATCCAAGAATGGTCTCTATCTTAGTCCTCAGATCTTGTGATTTGTGGACTGATTTGGTGTTTGATTTCATGTTCCTCTTGTTATTCTTGTATCACCTTTCGTTTATACTTCAAGTAGTTTTTGAAGTCTTTCCACAAAGGTGGTAGCTTCTCAACTATCGCTGCTACTTGAAATGCAACATTCACAATCAAACCTACAAAACAGTTTATGTGAGTATTAAGAACTTTTTAAATTTGTTCAACTACGATATTTTTTAAAGATATACCTTCGGCTAGGAGATCATGTATGATAACTTGCAACTCTTGCACTTTAGAGAAAACTGATTTTCTATCTATCATTTTAAAGTCCAGGAACCATGCAACAAGGAATTTCTTAATTCCCGCATCCTCTATTTTATATTTTCGTTCAAGTATCCTCCACAATTCCTTCGATGTCTTAGTTCCACTGTAGACATTGTAGAGGTCATCTTGGAGACCACTCAAAATATAATTCCTGCAAAGGAAGTCTGAATGTTTCCAAGCTTCTACAATTACGAAACGCTCTTTGTCCGAGGTTCCCTCGGGCACCTTAGGAGCGTCTTCGCTAGTGAACCATTGGAGATACAAAGTGGTGAGGGAAAAGAACATCTTTTGCTACCATCGTTTAAATTCAATACCCGCAAATTTTCTGGGCTTCTCCGTCGGTGCCATTGTAGGCGGAGCATTTATGCGACTTGATGTGGCAATATCAGTTGCCCCCATAGACGTTGCCGCATCTTGTATTTGACTTTTCTGTTTTGTTTCTAGTTAATGATGAAGTTTTTATAACTTCAAATCGCCAACCGAGCGAACTTTAACTTGTGATGAAGATTTTATGTCTTCTAA
>NW_025851246.1:0-4218 GCF_002878395.1 Capsicum annuum
TTTTTCTTTTTGCTAATAGATTTGTAGTGATGTAGGATTTTTTTTTTCGAATTTGGTGTTTTGATTTAATCGTGTTTTTTAGCAACGAAGTGTTGAATGGTGGTATAATTGTTGTTTGAAGAGTTATTTTGGCATTTTAATTTGAACAGCGTCCTATTTCTGTCCATAGACCCGCGGTCTATTCGTAGACCCGCGGTCTATGAAATGAGAATGCTGCCCTAGATATATTTCAATTTTCAGACGTATGAAATTCTTTTAAAACATGATTGCTGAAATAGTGAAAATTGAAATATTAATAGCTAATTAGTTTGATTAGGTGCACTAGTTTGATTTTTAGCAATTGTTGCATTTTAATATTTTGCATGTTCGATTTTGGTTCAATTATTGTATGTTTGTGTAGTGAACTGTTTAATGGTGGGGTGCTTGTTAATTTTTTTTTTTGGGGGGGGGGGGGATTTCATTTGATCATTGAGTTATTTTTGTTGATAGACTTGTGGTCTATGAACTGAAAATAGGAGATTTGTTCTTTAAGTGTAGACTGTGCTGAAAATGGGTAGAAAAAATGTTATTCCTAAATAGAAAGACGATACCGTTGGTAGTAGTAGAAAAAAAAGAGTTGCGACAGTTGAAAAAGTGTCAAAAAGAAACAAAATTGAAGAGTCGGTGTCCGAATCAGATTTGGAGTTAAAGGAGATAAGCGACTACGTCGATTCTAGTGAAGATGTTGCCAAGCGGAGTGTCAGTGGTGACAGTGAAGAGTGCGAGGGAAGTGGGAGTAATAGTGATGATGGGGATAATGATTCATTGTCCGTGCCATATCTTTCAAGGTGCATTTCCGTGGAGTGGTATGACCTTCGAACGATAATTGACGAGGTCGGATCTTTTCCGGCAAAGATATCTGTCAGATCAAGAATGGATGCTTATCGAGAATTTAAGCAAATTCTTGTCGACCAAGAATTGAAGAAAAGATTCAAGCGGTCCTGTTTTAGACACCTGAGAAATCTGTCGGAATATTTCAAGTTCAATGGGTAGTTGGTCCATTATTTTCTGTTGCGATGCCTTAAGAACGATAAGATGCGTCATGAGATGTGGTTCTGCATTTTTGGCTTGAAAGAGTTTTGTTTGATCACAGGGCTGAACTACTCATCATACCCCAGTGAATCAAAAATGAAGAAGGTGTTAGCAAAGGGGGACAATTTTTATTTTAAGGTGACAAAAAACAAAAACATCACAGCGGCCAACTTGTTACACCCGATCAGAGGGAATAAGCTGAACGAGGACCAGAAGTTCAAGTGTTGTCTACTGTGGTTCTTGCACACCATGTTACTTGCGAAATATTCGAAGAAGGTTGTCGACACAAAATTGATTCGAATGGTCGCCTCTTTGAGTTTCTTCGAGAAGTATCCGTGGGGGAAAGAGACATTTCAACTGACCATGGACTATCTGAAGAAGAAAATTGACTTGAAGAAGCAGAAGAAAGTATTTGATAAGAAGTAGAAGGCATCCTATGCTCTATTCGGATTTCCTTGGGCATTCATAGTATCTACCATAAACCATTTAGTGAGTTTATCGTAGATTATCATTTTATTTATACTATGTCATAGACTCATAGTTATTTTTTTCACTGTTGTATTGCTTACAGATTTGGATCTATGAGGCCTTTCCTCATCTTGGAGAATTTGCTGGAAAATCAATGGATGAGCCCTTACCCATCCCCTGCATCCTCAAATGGCACACTTCAAAAAGTGACAAGCTAATCGAAGGCGACCCATTCAAGTATAAAGGAAAAGTTACCGAGGTATGAACTTATTTTCTATAATGCAATAGTAGTACCATTTTATCAAATGTTATGTAATTGTTAATTGATATTTGGTAGAACGTGAACCTGTACATCATCCCTACTATTCGTGAGACGAAGATGGATTGCATGATTACGTTTGAGCCATATACGGATGAGGTGAAGAATAACATCTTCGATGGCTTGAAGAAAGAGTTAGAAGGGGTGACTGTCCTCACTTCAAATGAGGACAGTGATGATGACGGGGATTTGGGTGGTAACCCCATTGGAGTACGCGTTAGTGATGATGATTCTCCGAGCACCTCCAAAGATGCAGCGCAAACCTCATCCCCCGAGGATCTTCATAAGCGTGTGGCTGCGCTCGAGGAAGTGGTGTTGGATATTGCTGCCTATATCAAAGAGAAAAGAATGAAGAAAAATAAAAATGATGAGCGACAACATGAGCGAGGTAACTTCATTCATTAATTAATGTTGTTAATGAATATTCAGCTTTAAATATCAGTAACACTTTGTAATATTATGAAATAGTGCATGTGCATGAATTGGAGAGGAATGGAGAAGGAGAAAAAAAGAGCAAAATGGATAAGTTGGCCGTTATTGTGGAAGAAGAGGAAAAAGAAGAAGAAAAGAAGGATGGTGAAGAAGATAAGAGCCAAGAAGAAAGTGGAAAAGCAGCAGCAGCAGAAGAAGAAGAAGAATAAGCGGCAGCAGATGAACAAGGAGGCGCAGAAAAAGGAAAAACTGTTAAAGAAGAAGCTGACAAAGCTGACAAAGAAGAAGTTGAGCAAGAAGCAGCAGGTGAACGAAAATAAGAAGCTGAGGAAGAAACAGTTGTTGTAGGTGAAGTAAGAAAAGAAGGTGTGGAAGAAAAGGAAACTGAAGAAGCAGTAACTGATGTACATACTGAAAAAGAAGGAGAAAAAGGTGAGAATGAAGAAGCAGCTACAATTGTTGAGAAAAAAGAAGTTGAAGTTGTCCAAACAAATGTGGCCATGGACATTGTTGATGAAATCAACAGTAACACTTGTGTTGATGAGGAACTTAGGGAAAGAAATATTTAAATGCTAAGATGTTTAATTTGTTGTTAAATGATGAGTTGTTAGGATATGAATTTTTTTTTTTATTTCACAAATATGAAGTTTGAAGGATCTGGTGGTAGGATATGAAAATTATTCTTTTATTTTATGAAACTTGTTATGATTCTGAGCTAAATTTGTTTCTATCAAACTGATTTGTGGCATGGAATTTGAATATGCAGGGTGTGATCATAGTTGGTACATTGTATGCTTAATATCATAGAATGCATATTTAATATTCCATATACCGCATGCAGAGTCTATCATTACCCTGCTGATCGAATTTAAGTTGACGTGTTGTTTAATCGACTATGGTTCTATCAAAAATAGTATTTAACATTATACAAAAGTAGAATTATTATTATTTATTCAATATTACTACATCCATGTTACACTGTTTCAAAGAACGAATACTAGCATTATAGCATATAACATCATTTTTAGGACACTCTCTTTCTTCGGCCAAAATCAATTTTTGTTTTAGTTGATCCCTCTCTATTTGGCTGTCATGTAGCAATAGTTTAAAGTGATCCCTCTGTTCTTCGGCTTCTTTGAACAAAGTCATGAGAAAATCTTTATTTTCTTCGCATTGTTGGAGCCTTTGTAGTAGATTAAATTTTACCAAGCCTTGAAAATTTGATGTCTCGAGTCCCGGAATAAACGTTGATGGACTGGATGGAGGTGATAGCTCATCAAGCCATTTGAAAAACGAGCATGTGTCATTATCCTAGGAAAAAAATAATTACATAACCATTAACTTAACTTTTAAAAAACAAACACGCACACCTCACCTTTGCAATTGCACAATTATAAAATTTGCGACCTGGATTTGAATCCGTGCGTGATGTCCTCAAGACAGTCGCATTCCCACAATGACAAATTAGAGTATTTTTAGAATTGGATGATTGAGATGCTTGGAACATTGTAGAATTTTCAAGAACAAAATAAAGTTGATGAAATAAAATAAGGAGGGATGTACACCTTATATATGAAGTAAAAACAAAATGTTCACGCTGATGGCTTACAAAAGTACCCGTTTTTTACCGTTGGAAAAGTAATTTTTCTCTTTTGAACTGGTGGTGACACTAAATAGATTGTCGTAGATCATGACCTATGTCAGCCATCGATTTGTATGGTTTACCATAGACTTACACCTTTATTAGTGCATCGATTGATATCCTGATTATGCGTAGACTACCGTGATCTATGTACACATCTATAGACCATCACGTGGAGATAGTTAAAAAATAAATAATTAAATTAAAAAAAATAGATAATAGTAATATGTTTTGGAGAAGGTGGAAGAAAATAATTAAATATAATATGATTTAAAAGGATAATCAC
>NW_025851247.1:0-3171 GCF_002878395.1 Capsicum annuum
AGCTTGCGCGTGCCACTGCGGATAAGAAGGGGTTTGGGCATATGGTTACGCGCTATATACTGGGTATGGGGGTGGCGGAATAGAATATAAAGGGTTTTGTGGATGGTAGTAATGGTGGGGAGGAATATATGGATCTTGGGCGTAGACTTGGGCTTGGGGATAGGGGCGAGGTGGTCTTTTGGGATAGGAATGAGTTCCAACTACGACAGTCACCACATCCTCTTTCTTCTTTTTACCTCCAAATGTGTCAGATCCACCTTGAATCACTTGTGTGGTGGCTTTTAATGCGGAAAAACTCACTATTCGGCCGGTCTTAATTCCGTCCTCTATCATCTCCCCCATTTTGAGGACTTCCATAAAAGATTTTCCCATTACCGAAAGTAAATGTTGAAAATAGGTCTCATCCTGTGCCTGAATGAAAACTTCTACCAACTTACTTTCTTTCATTGGAGGCTTTACCCTGGCGGCCTGTTCACGCCACCTTATCGCGTATTTTCTAAAACCTTCAGTGCTCTTTTTCTTCATGTTGACCAAGGATTTTTCGTCCGGAATCAGGTCGATGTTATACTAAAAATGTTGAAAAAATTCAGAAGTCAAATCATCCTAGCTGTTTCATTTATCAATATCTCGATCGATAAATCATTCTGAGGCCGGATCAGAAAGACTCTCGCCAAAGAAGGCCATGAGCAGTTCTTTTTTTCCTCCTGCAGCCCTCAACTGGTTGCAATAACGTCTCAAGTGTGCCACGGGATCACCGTGTCCTACATACTTCTCGAACTTAGGCATCTTAAAACCGAGGGAAAGGTTGATGTCTGAGAAAATGCAAAGATCTTTATAGGAAACACTCCTATAATCTCTGATTCCTTGTAAATTCCTCATAGGCTATTATAAACTTTTCAATTTTTGGGCTATGATATCCTGTTCCTCTGTTGCGACAGGTTTCTCCATATCAAATGGAACTGCAGGCGGCTGAGTGTACCCATACGGTTCATTCATTTGCAAAGTAGACTCCGGGGCATAATACTGACTATCTGAAACCTTCAGTACTGGCTCACTGGCAGACCTAGGAAGCCTCATTATGGGACGTACAGCATATATGGGAGTTTCATGTGGTGGCGGAGCCATGAATACCGGTGTGATTGGTGGCGCTGGCTGAGCAGCTGGTCTTGATTGGGGAGCTGCCAAGGGCACACCGGAACTGCCAGGATAATAATGTCGCGGAGTGAATCCTGGCGCGTGCTCAGGTGACTCAGTAGGAGCAGAGAATTGTGCCTGAGAGAGCGATGGGCAGTTAGAGATATTCCCAAGACCTTCAGGGAGCGGGGGAGGAGGCATTCCGCTGGCCCATGCTCGGTGTAAATCTATCAATTGTTGCCTAAGCCTTACTACCTCATCATTATGTTCAGAACTTTTTTCCCTGTGATCCTGATCCGGGTCAATGAGCGAATTTTCAATCTCCCTGCTATCCATGGTGAGCTTTGCTTTGGATCTAGTAAAGTATGGGTGACTAGCCAGAGTGTTGCTAACCTACCACTGTTATCTGAAAGAACATGCTCATCAAAGATGACATCCATTAGGATTAGGGCACACAACAAGCATGGGAATCACATTGGTAAAATCGTCCTAAATTCATGTTCATTTCTACCAGCTTTTGAGGGTAGCGAGGTCATTTTAACATTATCCTGATTTTTGTCTACACTTATTTTTTATCTACACTTATTATTATTATTATTATATTAATTTTTTTTTCGCATCCATCTCTGCTCCTTTCTCTTCTCTCGTTATCTACCTTTATTTTATCATTCTTTATGGCTTTTGTTTTTCTTTAGAAGAGAAAAAATAATTAAAAACAACAAAACAAAATGATTAGATCGAACCCAAAAGTAGGTTGCCTACGTATCTTGTTGTACATGAATCAGATCTTGCGTAGTTCGGGCAGTCTTGCCAAAATGGCCAATTAAACTCTTTTTCATTCTTTTGCTTGAAACTTTAAGAAGAAAAGAAAATAACAATTTGTCAAAAGAATTGACGAACATCTTTTTGCATTTTTTACTTTTAAAATACCTATACAAAACGAAACCTATGATTACCAAAGAAAAATCTTTTGGGGTTTTCAATTTTGAATTTATATGAAAATGAAACTTGAAACTATTAAAGGAAAATCTTTTTTGTAGTTTTCTCTTGAAGATGTATATGAAACACCTACACTAAATAAAGAGTGAAGAAAATCTTTTTTTGAATTTTTGGAATAAGATCAACCAAAAATAAAACCTACAACTATTAAGGATTTTTTTTTTTGTATTTTTATTTTCAAAACATGTATGAAACACCTACTCTAGATGAAAAGTGAAGAAATTTTTTAATTATTTTTTTCTTTTTGGAATTTTTAAATAAGATCCCCGAACCAACAATAGGCTGCCTACATATCTCACTCCCGAAAGAGGAGAATCAGGGGTGTGTAGTTCGTCCAGATTGGACAATTAATGATAAATTGACCCTAACTTAAAAGACACTACCAAAAACAAATGAAAAATAACTTTTGGATTTTCAGCTAGACACTTTAACTAAAACTGACACCACCAATTATGAAGAAAAAATCTTTTTGGTATTTTTGTTTTTGACAAATAAGTAGAAAAAGCAAACAAACTTTTTTTTTCTTTTGTTGTTGTTTTGGCAAAACGTAAAAAAAATCTTTTTGAGTTTTTGGATTGTGATGAACAAAAGCCATAAAGAATTCTAAAATAAACTACGACATTCCTCTTCTTTTTTTTTTCATTCTTTCGACTCACTTTTTCTATTTTTTTTTTCATTTTTGCCTACGCACCTTACTCCTAACAATTTTTTTTTTCAAAAATCAGTCCGTCAAATGACCACGTTACCCTTAAAAATGCAACAGTTAGCACGTAAGGATACTTTAGAGGTGAGTCTCCTACAAAGGGCCATGTGGGTCCCGCTAGGTCTCCGTATGATGTACATAAGCATGACCTAAAGGCTAACCTACGTTGTGGTTTACTAACAAGGCTGTTCGGGGGAGCGTATGGTCGATAGTAGCTGCTTTGCTTTCCACCTACTCCATAACACCGACGGCTCCCCCCTAAAATAAGGGTGACTCGACTAGAGGTTGTGTACAACATGTGTACTATGGACTTGTTGCAGAAAGAAGGCCGGGGG
>NW_025851248.1:0-825 GCF_002878395.1 Capsicum annuum
AGGAGGGTCCTGAACAGAATGTAAAATCCCATTATTAAGGAGGGTCCTGAACAGAAAATAAAATCCTATTTTTCAGGAGGGTCCTGAACAGAAAGTGAAATCCTATTTTTTAGGAGAGTACTGAACATATAGTAAAATCCCATTTTTCAGGAGGGTCCTGAACAGAAAGTAAAATCCCATTTTTTAGGAGGGTTCTGAACATAAAGTGAAATCCTATTTTTCAATAGGGTCCTAAACAGTAAGTAAAATCCCATTTTTCAGGAGGGTCCGAAACATAAAGTGAAATCCCATTTTTCAGGAGGGTCCTGAATAGAAAGTAAAATCCCATTTTTTAGGATTGTCCTTAGCATAAAGTAAAATTCCATTTTTAAGGAAGGTCCTTACCAGAAAGTAAAATCCTGTTTTCAGGAGGGTCCTGAACATAAAGTGAAATCTCATTTTTCTAGGAGGTCCTGAACAGAAAGTAAAATCTCATTTTTCAGGAGGGTCCTAAACAAAAAGTGAAATCCTATTTTTCAGGACGGTCCTAAACAGAAAGTGAAATCCCATTTTTTAGGAGGGTCCTGAACAGAATGTAAAATCCCATTATTAAGGAGGGTCCTGAACAGAAAATAAAATCCTATTTTTCAGGAGGGTCCTGAACAGAAAGTGAAATCCTATTTTTTAGGAGAGTACTGAACATATAGTAAAATCCCATTTTTCAGGAGGGTCCTGAACAGAAATTAAAATTCCATTTTTCAGGAAAGTTCTGACCATAAAATGAAATCTTATTTTTCAAGAGGTCCTGAATAGAAAGTAAAATCTCATTTTTCAGGAGGGTCCTAA
>NW_025851248.1:925-1750 GCF_002878395.1 Capsicum annuum
AGGAGGGTCCTGAACAGAATGTAAAATCCCATTATTAAGGAGGGTCCTGAACAGAAAATAAAATCCTATTTTTCAGGAGGGTCCTGAACAGAAAGTGAAATCCTATTTTTTAGGAGAGTACTGAACATATAGTAAAATCCCATTTTTCAGGAGGGTCCTGAACAGAAAGTAAAATCCCATTTTTTAGGAGGGTTCTGAACATAAAGTGAAATCCTATTTTTCAATAGGGTCCTAAACAGTAAGTAAAATCCCATTTTTCAGGAGGGTCCGAAACATAAAGTGAAATCCCATTTTTCAGGAGGGTCCTGAATAGAAAGTAAAATCCCATTTTTTAGGATTGTCCTTAGCATAAAGTAAAATTCCATTTTTAAGGAAGGTCCTTACCAGAAAGTAAAATCCTGTTTTCAGGAGGGTCCTGAACATAAAGTGAAATCTCATTTTTCTAGGAGGTCCTGAACAGAAAGTAAAATCTCATTTTTCAGGAGGGTCCTAAACAAAAAGTGAAATCCTATTTTTCAGGACGGTCCTAAACAGAAAGTGAAATCCCATTTTTTAGGAGGGTCCTGAACAGAATGTAAAATCCCATTATTAAGGAGGGTCCTGAACAGAAAATAAAATCCTATTTTTCAGGAGGGTCCTGAACAGAAAGTGAAATCCTATTTTTTAGGAGAGTACTGAACATATAGTAAAATCCCATTTTTCAGGAGGGTCCTGAACAGAAATTAAAATTCCATTTTTCAGGAAAGTTCTGACCATAAAATGAAATCTTATTTTTCAAGAGGTCCTGAATAGAAAGTAAAATCTCATTTTTCAGGAGGGTCCTAA
>NW_025851249.1:0-2400 GCF_002878395.1 Capsicum annuum
AATCCGACCCGAGTGCGGCAACATTTTTTGAGAGTTCAAGTAACACGGCCTAAAATGCACGCCTCATAAAACTACCAAAAAACAAAAAATTTCATTGGTAAAGTTAGCATGTATAAGAAAAAAAGGTAGAAACCAGCTCAATAACGACAACAACATACCCAGTGGGGTCTGGGGAGCTCTACAGTGTATGCAGACCTTACCTCTACTTCGAAGGTGATGTAGAGAGGCTGGTGAGATAGATAGGATGTTTTCGATAGCTGAAAATCAGCTCCATAATAGCAACAACATACCCAGTGGGGTCTAGGGAGCTCTTGTCATGACCCGAACTAGGGCCTAGCGTGACGGACATCCCGAACCATAAAGGCCCGGAACATCCTTCTCTATCTGGTAATTATGCACAACATTCATATAACAAAAGAAGATGCGGAAACATAATCTGCTATGGAAACATGGTCAATTCTGAATTCAACCTAAGTATGGAAACTGTAAATCAACTACATCTAAATAACATCTGACTCAGTCTGCGAAATCTCTACTACATGAAAATCTAACAACTGTCTGAAACTGGGACAATGCCCCCAGTAGACCAAAACTGAAATAAGTGACATGATCTAAAAAGACAGGCCTTCTGAAATAGAGAAGGCTCACCACTGCCCAATCTGATCAGTTGTTTGAATTATCTACTACTTATCTGGACCCCTAGACTGAGTCCTAGAACCTGAGAGGTAGGGGGAGGGGGGCGAATACAAATGTACTGGTGCGCAGAGCATATTAACATATATGAGAGCAATTTAAAACAGTTCATAAGTATATCATATAGTAAGAATTCACATGGGCATTTTAAAGACTCTGTAAAGATCATCTCAACTCTGAGAAATCTGTGTTACTTCTGCGCTAGGTGGTATACACTACAACTCTGAAAAATTCCATGGGCTATATGAAAACTGCCATTAACTCGGCAGCGAAGCCCCCAACCCAAGTGCGCCACAAGGGTCAGAGTCTTTGAATCTACGATGCCACACGGCCTTTGCCAGCGTACACTAATAATCTACCCATCTCGGCAAATACAGTTTCAGGCTAAGAGTTGCTTGAACTCACGCCTTCTTCGAGTAACCACCTAACCCTCTTTAAGCCCTTTTTTAAAACTCTATCAAAACATACAGTCTCTGAAAACATGCTCTGAAAACATAGTCTGTTATGGCATAAATACATATGGTATTATCATACCATTGACTTGCAAGTCACATCTCTGAGCCATTATTAGTCTATCGTAAATCTTTATTTTCAAAACACAAGTTTTGGGACCACCATTTCAATAATTCAATTCAAAGAAACTCTTTCTCAGATCTCATGTAAACACATGCAATGAACTCATCTTTGTCAAGCATTCCAGTAGTATAGTACAAGGTGGTCATGTCAAAGTTCTCAATTCACATGCAATTCTTTCTCTTAAACACAAAAACACATTTATATTAAGAAACACCCTCTCAACAATTTCAAATCATGCTCAAATGTTGTACTATTTCAAAAACATCTTTCAAATCATAAAACCATAATCTTTAATTGAATACATGAGAGGGAGTTCATAATTTATGCTCTCAACGATCTTAAATCTCAAATTCCATAAATATACGTATACATGTAAATCAATTTAGGAGATAGGACCACAAGGTCAAAACAATAGTAACATTAAAACATTCGGAGTACGTAATTAAGAACATAGATTCCAAAACCCCTTTGAAATTCATGCATAAAAATCTAAAAAATCATACTCTAATGATTTTAAGCCCATGTAGTTTTTAGGATAAACCCCACGTATCTCTATCTAGAAATTTAAAGGATGCTTGTTGATGCCCACGACTTGGGGATTCCAAATCTTCAATTTATTTTGAAAATCCACGGTTGAATCTTAATTTATTTGAATTACTAAAATGGAACCCTAGAGTGTGTTCTTGAATATTTTTGGTGAATGTATGAGTAATATGCTCAATTAGAGTTGAAATCTCGTGTTTGGACTGATAAGGGTGTGGGAAAATACCCAATATACCCTTAATGAGACCGGTATTAAAATATAACTGGGATCCCGATATCCTGGGCCATCGCGATGCGCCACTATTGCAGTGGCTCACTAGAAATTGACGAATGGGAATTTGGCCCACTCTGCAACGCTCCACCATCGTGGATTCCCACTTGGAATTGACCATCGTCATTTACACCGTCTCTGCAACGCGCCAAGGATAGGAATGATGGTGTTTCACGTATGGGACTTAAATTAACCTTAACTCCTTCACCGAGTGTCCATTTTGGACGCATCTTATGTCGACGGAAAACTTATTCAATCATCTTCGAAATGAAAAGTTGAAATCCTAGGGATTCCACAGGCAAATAGGTATAAATCAT
>NW_025851250.1:0-1201 GCF_002878395.1 Capsicum annuum
TCGAGATTGTTACTTTCTATTCTTTCTAATTACTCTTTTTTCATTTTTAAAGTCAAACAATATAAATTTTGATCAACATTTTAAGACGTACTTCTTAATCAATCTAAAAAGAAAAAAATTGTAATTTATAGTATTTTTCATATAATTTTTGAATATCTAAATTTTAATTAAAAAAATAAAATTAATCTAATTTAATTTAAATTTAAAACTTAATCAAATTAACTTAAAAAAATAAGGAAATAACTAAAAAGGAATGAAGAAAGTATCTTATTTCACTTATTAAAAAAATATTAAAGTTAATCTTAAGTGTTATCTTCAGACTAATTATCTTTATCCAATTGTATCTCTTAAGAGCTAAATTATTCATTATATGAGTTAGTAGTACCTTGCATGATAAATAAAATTACTAATATCGGTGAAATTCTAATCAAAATATGCAACAACCAAAGGAAATTACTTCATTAGTAAATTATTATCTTAAGTGACATTTAAAGATTTAACACATTCATTAGAAGGTCACTTAACAATTAGTTTACGAAAATATTTCCAATACATGCTTAGAAAAGGTCAAAAAATCTAGAAATTTTATTCAACATTTACTATTAAATATATATTTTTTTTAAAAAAATAATATCTTCTTAATTTGTCAAAAAGTTATTTACTTCGAGACAAATTTAAAAAAAAACTAACCCCCATTTCAAAATAGTCGACCCTCTTTTTAAAATATTATTTTAATTTAGTTATTCCTTTTATGAAATTAAAGATTTTATTATTACTTTCAATACTATCATTAGCATTAAGTTACATAACAAAGTGTATATACTCAATTTTATATTTTTCAAAGCATATTTAGGAATAACACTAATTTGATAAAACTAGTTTAGCCGCACGTGCCTTGGACATATAACTTTTGATTATTTAAATTAGACGATTTGATCTATTACGAAGATTTTTAATTAAGTGCAAAAAGTTCAAAACATATATTTTATTGTAAGCATATAAGTTTCAAGTGATTAATTGATTTAATATATTGTAGATTTAGATGTAGATTTAGATGTAGATGTAGATTTATAGACTTTTTTTATTGACTTAAAATTCTTAAACTAATGAAAAAAAATATTAGTTGTCATTAATTCTGATGAATTCTAATAAGAAAAGGTTTTACCGTAAATATATTTAATTAATTTTCAACTCTTAAATT
>NW_025851250.1:1301-3355 GCF_002878395.1 Capsicum annuum
TAATATATTATTATTATTATTATTATTATTATTATTATTATTATTATTATTATTATTATTATTATTATTATTATTATTATTATTAAGCATACATACTAAAAGAAAGAATTGGAGAGAGTATAAATAATGAAAAATTAATTTATTTTTTTTTTAAAACAAGAATATAGTTGGCCGATAGAAAGCACCTAATAATAATGAAGCTATCTACATTTTGCCTGAAAGTAAATAATCAATAATTAGCATTGAATATTTCATAATCTTCATAATCTTCAACTAGAACGACTTATTTGTTTGAAGAGATAGGAGATAACTAATAATCAAAATTAATTTTAGAATGTATTTTTATGAGATAATATCCTATTACTTTCTGAACTATACCCAAAGCGGTACAGACACGCCTCAACTTAAAGGGGGTCTTATTACCCCTAAACTAATTAAAAATATAATTTTGACACATATGTGGTGCATACATGGCACAACATACTGAAGTGTCTACGTAGGCACACGTGTGTGCCACGTAGGCACTAAGAGTTTTAAAATTACACTTTTAATTAGTTAAGGGTAATAGGACCTCTTTAAGTTGAGGTATGTCACAGCCGTTTTGAGTATAGTTCAGAGGATAATAAGATATTTTTTCTATTTTTATTCATATTTAATTGAAATAAAATTGCTAATATGCTATCCCAAATTAGATAGTTGTGAACAAAATGATATAACAACTGTGAAATAAATAATTGGAAGATAATTAATTGAGATAACTTCTTGCCTTAAAAGAGTTTACCACTTTTTTCTCCTGTTTGAAATTGCTTATTTTCTAAAATAAGCACTTATTTTGAGAAAAAGATACTTTTTAAAAAAGAAAGAATGTTTGATAAACTTGCAAAAGTATTTTTAAAAATAAGCAGAAGCAGTTTTTTTGACAATAAGAAAATTACTTTTTTATGATAAAAATATTCCTATCACACACACATATATATACCTTATTAATTAATTAACATATCTTACAAGTTTGATTAACGTTTGATTTTTAAAATTTTACATTTTATATTTACGTCATAATTCTTTATGATTTATATATTGTTATTTTATTTTCACTCATTTTTTAAAATAAATTTAAAAATATCATTGATGATGATTACTAAAGAATATATAAATTATTTTATTATTATTAATGATAACAATTGACAGGTGAATCATATTATAAGATTGTATTTTGACATCACATATAAATTTTTTCTTGAATATTTAATTTTAAATAAATAATTCATGAAAAGTGACATATTTGTTAAAATATAGTGTGTATACACACACACACATATATATATATATGAATATGATGATTGTTTATTCGTAGTAAATTTTGATACTGTAAAAATATATTAAAAAAAATAACAAATAATAGATAGAATTTTATTTTAAATATTTGTCATCAGGTAGTATACATACATGAATTTGATCACTTAGTTTTACAATTGAAACGGTAAAAATATAACCAAAAGAAAAGGTAACAAATAACAAATATTATCTCATTTAGATATTTGTAAGCATGAATATAGTGTTTGCTAACTTTTAGTGATTTAATTTATGAAATAATTTTTTTATTCATTTTTGTTTGATGTTTTAAGTAATATTTAAATTATTTAAGTAATATATCACCATTTAATTTTTTTAATGCATTTATGTATATAAATATTGATTGAAAATTTTAGAGCACGTACTTTTTAATTAAATAAAAAAATTAATTAAAAATATTAACATAGATATTTAAAATAATTTTTCTCTATAAATTGATTTTAGTAATAAAGGTTATTGATAGATGTACTTTTTTGGTAATTTGTCTAAAAAAAAGTATTTCTTGAAAAATATTATCCAAATATAATTTGATTATCAAAAACACTTTTCGAATAAATTTACCAAACACAAATTACTTTATTTTAAAAGTATTTTTTTTGAAAAATTATTTTATAAAAGTATTTTTCAAATAAGCAGTTCTGTAACAGAATCAATCGGGCCCTAAAACTCAAATTCCGTAAACCTCCTAATTCACCCATAAT
>NW_025851251.1:0-2265 GCF_002878395.1 Capsicum annuum
TCCCGGGCGATTGCACCAAAAATTCGAGTTCCTTTTGGATTTCCTTCTTGATCAATAACAACCGCAGCATTGTCATCATATCGTATTATTATCCCGTTGTCACGTTTGAGTTCTTTATAGGTACACACAATTACAGCCCCGACAACTTCTAATCTTTCTAGGGGCATATTTGGTATTGCTTCTTTGATCACAGCAACCATAACATCACCAATATGAGCATATCGACGATTGCTAGCTCCTATGATTTGAATACACATCAATTCTCGAGTCCCGCTATTATCTGCTATATTTAAATGGTTCTGAGGTTGAATCATTTTTTTAATCCGTTATTTGAATGCAAAGGGAGAAGAAAAAAAAAGAAATATTTTTGTCCAAAAAAAAAGAAACATGTGGTTTTGTTTCATATCTAAGAGCCCTTTCTACATTTTTGTCTATTACATTACGAAATAATGAATTGAGTTCGTATAGGTATTTTGGATGCTGCTAGTGAAATAACCCTTCTGGATATATTTTCTGTTACTCCACCCATTTCATAAAGTATTCGCCCCGGTTTAACAACAGCTACCCAATATTCAGGGGATCCTTTTCCTAAACTCATATGTGTTTCTGCGGGTCTTAGTGTAACTGGTTTGTTTGGAAATATACGTACCCATATTTTTCCACCACGACATGTATTTCATGTCATTGCTTGTCGGCCTGCTTCTATTTGTCGAGATGTAATCCAAGCAGGTTCAAGTGACTGAAGAGCATATTTATCGAAAGAAATATGATTACCTCGATAAGATATTCCCTTCATTCTTCCTCTATGTTGTTTAAGGAATCTGGTTCTTTTGGGGTTATAGTTGATGGTTGTTTCTGAATTCCATCTCTACTATAGAACCGGACATGAGAGTTTCTTCTCATCCAGCTCCTCGCAAATAAAAAGATTCCAAAAAATTCAATTTGAATTAAGCTAGAAGAGTCAATCTTAAGTTAAGATATATATGTATTTACTGAGTAATACCTTGAACGTGGGCTTCTTTGAGATTTCATTAAATCTATTAGTAATTTTTATATCTTTTTTGAATAGATTACTAAACTTTTTAGTTTTATAAATAGAAATATAAAAAATTGTATTATTATACCAAATCCTTATTTTGTCCTTTATTGTATTGTCCTAAATTTTTCAATAAAAAAAGTTTTCGCGGGCGAATATTTACTCTTTCAATCCCTATTTCATTTGTAGGGTTAACTCGTGATTTCTCAGATCTCAGAATACATGAATTAATCTCTAGTTCATTCCGCCATCCCGACCAGTGAATCATTAAGATTCCTTGTTCAATAGAATCTTTTGCATTCACAAGTTCCGTCGTTCCCATCACTTCTGACTTAATGGTTAGGTCCGAATTCTACAATGGAGCTCAGAATGAAATTAGTTCTTGAGTCAATCATCTCAGTCTTTATTGGCTCGAAGCTCTTGGATTTTTGTTATATTTCTATATTTCTATAAAGAAGATTCTTTTTATTATGGTATGAATGCATATTGATGCTTTATTACACTGCCTTTCATGAGATTACTCATAGACCTTACATATTGGAGTTTTATATCATTGGTATTCTTTTTCTCTCTTTCTCTCATCCTTCCATTTATCCACATCTTTTTTCTTTATTTTGCTTTACAACTTAGAATCAGATTTCGTTTTTTGTTTATGCAAAAGATTTTAGTTGCTACAAAGATATGACCTATATATCAAATCTTGACTGGTTCTTTAGATCCAGATAATGCGAAGTGATGGGTTGGTTGTTAGTTCTATAGTTTTTAGTTCATACTATGTGGGCTGGTCTTTTAAATCCTAACCCTAAAAAGATCAACGAGTCACATACTAAGCATAGCAATTATATCTAATGGTCAATCAAATTTTTATTCAACCTTATAGAATTAAGAATTAGAAATGTTCCCCTTGATTGATTAGAAAAAGAATGAATTGGTCTTTTTTTGTACAATCATTGGATAGAAGGAAAGACAAGTAGTAAAATTATTCCTCATCTAGAAATATCCAAATTTTGATGCCCAATACTCCATAGATAGTTCGAACTGTATAAGAGCAATAATCAATTTTAGCTCGAATCGTTTGTAGGGGAACCCTACCTTCTCTGATCCATTCGACACGTGCAATTTCTTTTCCGTTGATACGCCCCGCAATTTGTATTTGAATTCCTTTTGTATCTGCTTGTTCTATTAATTCAATAGCCTTCTTCATTGCTTTTCGAAATGAAACTCTATTC
>NW_025851252.1:0-3084 GCF_002878395.1 Capsicum annuum
TCATTTGCACGTTGATTTGTAGTACCTTGAAATTAAAGTGTGATTTGATCCTAGTTATGAATAACATATACTATAATTAAGGTGTTATCACTAATTTGTATATATTATTGGTGACATGTGATGTGCAATTTGCTGTCTGTGAATGTATACACAGTCAACACCATTAATACCTTTGTTGTTTAGTTTTTTAATGCCTACTGGTTTTACTCTTGCTTCTACTAACATTAAGAGAGTAAGCTTGACTAACTCAAGATTGTATTTGTTTCAATCTCTAGCTCATTTGATACATATAATTAGTTGGCTAGCTGTGGGATAAAGATGAAGGAAAGAAAGTTTAAAAGGTTAATAAGTAGTAGTACTACTTTAGTTTGGTCTTGGATGCATGTTTAAACGTTTCACGTGAAATTTCCATTTCCTTGAGGAATTACTACTAATTAGGAAAACTAAACCTTTTGCAGAAATAATATACTCCTAAGATTTTATTTTTATGATAGTGAAAAACAGTTTTGACCTAGTATTGGAATGAATTGTAAGGGACGAATCCAAGGACTAAAAGAACAATGATATATAAACCAATTAAGTCAATATCAATGATGAGAACATTGAGAAGAGATTGCTTTTGGATGACCAGAGACGTTCAAAGACGGCAGTATATGTGGAAATAAAGAGCTTTTAATTCAATCCTTTGGAAAGACAGTTAATACTTTTTAAACTATAACACACAAATTTAGTACAAATTATTGTCTTCATGAGGTTCTATATAGTGGTGTAGTATATTGTAGTGATTAATATTTTCAAACAGTTACAGGCATCTTTTTTTGTTATTTATGTTTAATCCATCTTGTTGGATCATTTTTTACTGAAATTGATCGCTGGATTGAATTTGTAACTCAAAAGGAGTTGAAAGAGTTTGAACAGAAATTAGCAGCTGGCTGGGTAGAATTGAGAAATTGTTGTCTGGCGATACCGGCAAGTTCGAAGTACATGGAAATAATACGCTGTACGATGTCAAAGTGTCCATATCTGTTGTTTGCAACATAATTTAAATTCATGAAAAATAAATTTTAACCACAAACAAAAATATGAAGAAACAAGAATTTTTTATTGATAAACGATTGTGGTTACAAATCTGTTTGATTCTTCTCTCTTGATTCTCTCCGTACTTCGAGGGCCGTTAGTGGCTTATTCTCGAACATAGGATGATCTCTTTATGAATATCCCATGATTTTGTGGAGATCCCGATCTTTTTACGAATACCCATCAGCTTATTGGATATTGATGCCTGTTTCAGCGAACATGTTACCCTTTAAATAGACGAGATTTAGGATATAGCCTGCTAGAACTCTAACAGAATTTGAATTCGTATTGAAGAGTCCACAAATTTTAGATGCTTACAAATGCTCCTCATTTTGTTTGCAACAAATTTTCTTTGTGCTGAAAATTAACTGCAAGTAGAAAAAAAGAATGAAAAGAAAATAATAACTTTATTTATAAGAATATGTGAGTACAATTCTGTGATTCTCTCGATTCTTCCTCCTAAGCTTTTCTTTGATTCGAGGGCCTTTTGTGGCGTGATTTTCGAACTTCCAGATGATTTTCGAACTTCCGGATGATTTGAGTCGGGCCTTTTGTGGCGTGATTTTCGAACTTCCGGATGATTTGAGCCTCCTAGAAATGCGTTTGGATCTCCAAGAACAGAACTTCGTCTTGCCGAGTTGATCTACGGGCAGAACTCCGTTGGTCAATTCTTTGAAGAGTCGTGTAGTCAATGCAGAAGCTTCCTCCAATGCTTGCAGAATCCCTTTAACATGTCATGTTAACCCCTATTTATAGTTGTACGGGGTAGGCCTGTTTGCTTTTAATTAGCTGAAACATGTCACTTTGACACTTGACGACTTTTGATTGGTTCTTGGATTTGAATGAGATTTCCATATCATGTGTACATATGGCGGTGTCTCTTTGGTCTTGGATTTGACTAGAATGTCACGTCACTTGATGAGTTTGGGCTTCCAAGTGTAATGGACTTTGAAATCTTTGATGAAGAATAAAATAGACTTGTCATTTTTTATAACCCAAACTAATTTTAGGCCCAATAAAATATGAATCAAATCCAAATTTTATATGAATTTGAGGGAATAAATTTTACTGTCCACACCTGTGCCTATTCAGAATGTTCCCCAACAATTGGAAATCAGCATTATTGTACTTTTTATTTTTAGAACTGACAAGAACACAAAGCTATGCTTCCAAGCTGAGGAAGCTTAAACTAAGGGCACCTCGCAAGGCTTTGAGGAAATTACAGTTTGGGCATTCACACTCACTTACACCAATACCTTTTTTTCCTAGACGTAACAATTATAAGGGAGTTGGAATTGGAACATACATTGAAAGGTCGTGAAATCTTACTCTTCTCAAGATCTTTTTTTATTTTTTTTGTTAAAACATCTCCTTTGCTGTCCAGATACACAACGCGCAGCATTGGTTGGCTTCCAATTGGTTTCCCAGGGTGTAGATGTGATTTTAAACTTGTCTTGCATTTGCCAGACACAGCAATTGGATCTCTTAAGAACATTATCTAAAAGCTTACAAACGACAGCCACGCTTCAATGTTAAAAAAGGTCAAGAAAGGGTGGCTCAAGGGTAAGATTAGTGACTTCAAAAATTTTAATAGTAAATTATATGATTTCAACTTCATTTGAACTGATAATGAAAATTATGAAATACATTTTAAAATATTATCTATAAAAAAAAAAAAGAGAAAAAAACTATCTCATTTTTATAAGAAATATTTTAGAACTTTGAACTAAACAACTCAAACTTTATATTTATAAATAAAATTTTAATAACAACATTCAAGTTAATGCATTGCAAGCAAATGGCTAATATATTATTGACTAAAATTAGTTCTTACTTTTATTAATATTATTAATAATTATATTAATCTGTGAAGTTAAAGGTTAATATATATTATTAATAATTATATTAATCTGTGAAGTTAAAGGTTATATGTATTTCAAAAATACTACGACAAAATAACTATTACACAACAACAAATAAGACAACTCTAAATTACAAATAAGAGAG
>NW_025851253.1:0-3443 GCF_002878395.1 Capsicum annuum
ACAAGATGTATATACTTGCATGGCTTCAATAACATGGTCATTCCATAGCGCAACAATATCATGAGCATCTCGTACACCTTTTTCAATTCAAGACAAGACATGGGGATCATGTTGAACATAAACTTAGAACATGGAATAGTCATTTAGGACTTATTATGTCATAAAAGCATGATTTCTATTCCCTTAGGTATTTTCACAAACACCTTACATGCACATCTTAGGCCTAGGTGTATTCATCAAGATTACAAATATTCAACCACCAATTTCACATATTTATACGTTAAATACCACCATATCCTCACAATAAACATACAAAGATCCCATCTTAGGCATCATCAAACTCCAACCACATGAACATCAACCACCAACAACATGAACATCATAATACAAAATTTAGAAGACAGTTCTTTAGCTTTATGGATAAAAGGAGTCCATGAATCAATACACGCATACCTTAGATGGAAGATTCTTGAGTATTGACAGTGGAATTTCCTTGAAATCAGGTCTTCAAGCTTAGTTACGTAACCCTAGTTTTTTTTTCTCTTTTAGTGCTCTTGGATGATGAGCTTTGAGATGATAATAGGGTTGTAATATGTTTAGAAGCTATATATTTTGTAGGGTTAAGTTTAGGGACGTGTAAGGAGTGTGAAAAGACTTAATCACCCTTAAAATAACTCAAAACGGAGTGTTTTTGGCACCTGGAACTGACTTAGGTGGCACCTAAGTGATTAAATAAGCTAGGTTTGGCGGCGCCTAACCAATCCCCTATGTTTGGTTGGGTGGCGCCTAACCAATCGCCTATCCTTACTGTCTCTCATGAAAATCGGCACAACTTTTTGCTCGTGTATTGGATTAAGGCAAAATTGGTATTGTTGGAAAGCTATTTCAATTCTCTAAAATTTTGTTTTCTTAAATCAGACAAAATACCAAATTAATATCGAGTTATACTTGTTCAAAGATGACCCCTAAAAAATCGAACACTAAAACTTGATCGATTCAAAAACTCTTAGCTTGTATTACCTTAAGTGACTCATATGAACATGATTAATGTATCATAGGCTATCCTATCACTAGGTTATTCATTGTAAGTCAGGTACTCAAGTATGAATCACAAGATAGGAAATTTCATACGTAGGAATAGTTATTCACTTCCTAGCTTAGAAACTTGCGGGGTATTACAATATCTCCCCCTTGGGAACATTCATCCACGAATGAGAATTTACTGAGAAGGGATACAAGACAATAGGACCTGAACTGAACATGAAGAACTGAAACTTGATCTCATAACTGACATGCTAAACATACTGAACTCATGCATATCTGATGCACAGAAAACTGACATATGAATGCATGACTGAGTATGGAATGGTTAATAGGTACCAAGTCCCTTATGACTAGAGGGAATTCTTTGTTGCTCAATCTACGAGTCTGATAATCTAAGATTTTGACTAGAATCTTTTCATAAGAGAGGTGGTTCTGAATGTCGATGCTCTGAATTGGGACAACAACTGCTGGGTCACCTATGCACTTCTTTTGCAAAGAGACATGGAAGACTGGATGGACTGAGGCTAGATCTGAAGGAAACTCAAGATCCTTTCTACGAACATCAACATAGGACTTTTGTCTGCTCTGAGAAACCTGAAGTCTCTCTCTGATCAACTAAAATTTCTCTAAGGCATCGAATACTAAGTCAGGACCTATGATTGAGGCCTCACTAACTTCGAACCAACCAATCAGAGATCTACATCTCCTACCATAGAGAGCTTCGAATAAAGCCATCTAAATACTAGAATGATAGTTATTGTTGTATGCAAACTCAATCAAAGAAAAGTGGCCATCCCAACTTCCCTTAAAGTCAATTGCATACGCCCTTAGTATATGTTTAAGAGTCTGAATGGTCCTCTCTGCTTGACCATCTGTCTGAGGATAAAATGTTGTGTTGAGATGGACTTGGGTATCGAGACCCTTTTAGAATGCTTTCCAAAAGTGAGAAGTGAACTGGGTACCTCTGTCTGAGATGATAGATAGTGGAACACTGTGTAACCTGACTAACTCCCTGATATAGAGTTTGGCATAATCCTTGCCTGAATAAAGAGTACGAACAGGAAGGAAATGAGCTGACTTGGCCATTCTATCTGTAATGACCCAGACTGAATCATGCTGATGATGAGTTCTAGGAAATCCCATCACTACGTCCATGTTAACTTCTTCCGACTTCTAAGTAGGAATGGTGAACTCTTACATAGAACCACTAGGTTTTTGATGCTCTATCTTAACCTGCTGACATGTAGAGCACTTAGCCACAAACTCTGCAACATCTCTCTTCATCACACTCCACCAATAGATCTCCCATATGTCGCGGTACATCTTAGTGGGCCCTAGATGAATAGAGTATTGCGCACCATTCGCTTCTGCAACAATTATCTGCCTCTATTCATCTACACCTTGAAAATATAGACGACCCTGACAAGGAAGAACACCATCTTACAACCTCAGTTTTCTGAGGATCTACTGTAATGCCATCACCAGAAACAATATGTCCAAGGAATTCTACTGATCTTAACCAAAATTCGCACTTGCTGAACTTAGCGAATAACTAGTGATCCCTGAGCGTCTGAAGAACAATCCTGAGATAGTCTGCATGATCACGCTTTGTGTGAGAATAGACCAGAATATCATCTATAAAGACTATGATAAACATGTCCAAATACTGCTTGAATACACGGTTTATCAAATCTAAAAAAGTTTAAAGTGACCATACCGAGTATGGAAAGCTGTCTTCGGGATGTCATATTCTCTAACTCTGAGCTCATGATAGCCCGATCTGAGGTCTATATTGGAGAAGTAATTGGCACCCTGAAGTTGGTCAAATAGATCATCAATCTTAGGATGAGGATATTTGTTCTTGACCGTGACCTTGTTGAGTTAACGGTAATCAATACACATCCTGAGAGAACTGTCTTTCTTACGCACGAATAACACTGTCGCACCCCATGGGGAAATGTTGGGTCTGATGAATCCCTTATCTAAGACATCTTTCAAATGATCTTTCAGTTCCTTGAGTTCTGTTGGTGCCATTCTGTATGGCAAAATAGAAATAGGTTGAGTATCCAGAAGAAGGTCTATGCCAAAGTCTATTTCCCTTTTGGGAGGAATGGCTGGAAGATCTTTGGAAAAAACATTTGAGTATTCATTAACAACAGGGATTGTTTCAAGTCTGGGAGATTTAAAACTGGAATCTTTAACATGCACAAGATGATACACAGACCCCTTAGAAATTATTTTCCTTGCTTGAAGGTAGGAAATAAGTTGATCCCTAAACGTTTAAATGCTACCCTTCCACTCTAGGATGGGCTCATTCGGGAACTAAAACTGAACTATCCTATTTCAACAGTCGACTGTGGCATACCAGGAATGAATTAATCCATGCTGAGAATGATATC
>NW_025851254.1:0-1478 GCF_002878395.1 Capsicum annuum
GTGCAGGAAAAAGTACTGAGGCCTGGCGTATTTTTGCTCCAACTTTAAACGATCATAACTCCTTGTACATAATGATCTGATTGATTTACTATATATCAATAGAAAAATCTATGAGTCCTTTTTCTAATGAAATTGATTTCATCCAATTTGTCTATTGGAGCAAAAAGTTATGGTCGATCTACTTCATCCTATCAAAAGTGAATTTTTGGGTCAACTTCAAATGACCATAACTCCTCGTACACAATGATCTGGGTGAGATACTATATATCAACGGAAAGATATGAGAGTTCTCTTTTTATTAAAATTATTTTCATCCAATTTGAATATCAGAGTAAAACGTTATGGTTGATCTACTTCAGACTATCAAAATAGTCCACTAAAGAACAGATTCGAGAATTTTTTTGATTTTTAAGGGTGTTTTGGTCATTCCTCCTCACACAAAATCCATCCAAACCCTATATTAAATCCTATTAGAAGCATTAAATGTTATATTTCATCAAACTCCCTCAAAAAGAAAACCCTAAGCTCCTGCATCCAACTTCAAGAACCTCCAAAGTTCACCATTAATTCTGCAAATTTATTCAAGATTCTAAGTTCCTAGTTCAAGAACTCCAAGAACCATCATTCAAAGGCACAATTAACATCTCAAAAATGAGTATCGATCTAAAGTTCATCATTCAAGGTATGTGGGGTTTTTCAACAAGAACTCTCTTTTGTTCTTGTGCCCAAAAGTAATTTTCTTTACAAAGGCATGATTTTTATTTGATTTTTATAAATTTGAAGCATGAACCCATATCTTAAGATGATTATTTTGAAATCTTGATGTTTATGATTTTGTAAGATGAATTTACATGTGTGGTGATATAAAGCATCAATCTTGAACGATATTTATCATGATTTTGATATTTGGGTTGTGAATCCCCAGTGGAAATTGTGTTTTTTTAGAAAGTGTGTGTTTTAAGCACGTTGATGTTGAATATTTAAGATATTTTGAATTATTTGACCTTTTGGTCTTAATGGAGTTGTTTTGAACTTGAGTATGAGAGAAATCCACAACGTGGTTGATTTTGACAGATGGGAAGCATGATGGTTCTCGATGTATATTTATATATTACTGAAATTATTTTGTTGTGAATTGTCTTTGAAATGATTTAAGCTAAGTCTGGGAGAAATCTTTAGCACCAAGTGGGAGGTATAAAGCAACCTTACTTCCCTAGAACTACGTGCCCCCGTAGGAGTGAGCCTGAGGCTGATTTATATAGTGATCACTGGCTTGTGTGGATTTGATATCGATAGTCCTACTCTGATGGCAAGGATAGGACGGCTCTCCCCAACGTAGGTTGTACGTTGGACTCCATGTAGCTCACATGGTTTATGTCGGTTATAGGATCTCCCAGTGTGTGTGTGTGTTTCCTTGTGTCTATGGTGAATTGTGAAGTAATTTGAAAGTGGAATTGTGAAAGTTATTCTTTCGAAAG
>NW_025851255.1:0-3247 GCF_002878395.1 Capsicum annuum
AGTCAGATATGAAAAAAGTTAGACAATGGATTTTGACACTACTCAATCCAGAAAAACAACCAACTATAAGAGCAATTAAGAAGGAATTTATTTCAGAAGAATTATTAACAAGATATTATAAAATGATAGGACACAAATATCCAGACCACCTATGCTCAAAATGCAATGAAGAAAATAACGTGATTTCAGAAGTTCAGCTAGAATAAAAGAAAAATCAACCAAGCAAATAAGGACGCCAGCTAGAAGATAAAAATCAACGGAGCAATGGAGAAATAAAAAGACAAAAGAAGACAAGATAGTAAAAGTTATGAAAAGAAGAGTTATGGAAGAAAGTGACATGTGAATAGTTTTCTTGACCTTAGATACGTAAGTTATTATAGTATTTACTAGTTTTTAATAACTTTTTGACTTTTCTATGGCAAAGTGCCATTTCTTTTTTTGTAAAATAGTTTTAAAATTTTTTGTAAAGGCTTTTGTAAATAGGACAAGTGTAAAGTTAGGACAATTATTAGTTTTTTACCTTTTTTGACAGATGTAAAGTTAGGAATAGTGTAAATAGTTTACGCATTTTCATTATAAATATGTAAACCATACGGCAATCTAAAACAAGAATTTCATATGTTGAAAGCAAGCCTTCTCTCTTGTACACAATTTTTTTTGAATATTTAATAATAACAGATATATTTCTAAGGAAAAGTTATGGATGAGCAAAGTACAGATTTATCAAAACTACCAGAACATGTATTTTCATTTACAATCATGAATAGCTAAATTCCTGGCAGTCGTGATATAATAAAATAAGCTCATGTTAGTTACTTTATAGTAGAATTATTCGAATAATAGCATGTTAAGAAGTTTATTAGCAAAGTGAAAAAGAAGAAAAATTCTCAAGAACTATGCCATCCTAAAGGTGAAACCGGTGAGGCAAAGAAGCCATGATAGGGGAGTAACCAGAGTAAAGGCGTTGTTTAGGGAAAAAGTATTCAGATTACCATGCTAATAGTGATCGAAGAACATGTTATTTAAGAATAATCTAGTATATAGTGATCTAAGATGATCATATTTTGTTATGTATATGGTTGAAAGGAATATTTTGAAAATAGCATCATATAAAATAAAATGACTACCTACTTATCTGATGGGATGATAGATAAATTTAAGATACTTGTTTTGTATGTACTTAAGGATATAGAAATAGTAGATATAAGGAAAATTATATACGAAAAGGTATTTCATTTTAATGAAGAGTTATTAAGTTCTATAGAAAACTTGCACTTATATAATGATAACTACTGCACATATTTAGATAGTTATTATTCAGATGGATATTATACAGATTAAAAATGTTAGAATATATAAGAAGAGTTAGAGAAAAACAAAGTTGGCTATACGAAGAAATTAATTACAGAAACCAGCTTAGAAGAGGAAGAAGACAATTAAAAGAAAGATTAATTTGGATAGATAAAACCTTGGAACAACTAGAATTAAAAGATATTTTAGATTATGATTTAGACATATAATTATTCATAGAAGAAAAAGACAGGATAATTAACGAAATAAATAACCTAGAATTTAATATCAGATATAATACAATTAGAATAAATTATTAAAAAAGAAATTTGCAGTATTACAACTACTATAGGATAAAATGATAAACTATGAATATTTAGAATATTGGAGACAAGATATGGAGCAAATAAGATTAATAGAAACACTTATGAAAAAGAATCTACTTGACTACATAAAAACTAGAAATATGGAACATATAGTATACCTTAAAAATAATATAGAAGAATTAATAAGGTTAAAACAAATAACAAAGGAATGCTATGACATAGCATTTCAATTAACATGATAGAACTAGTAAGTACTAGTTATCTACTAATTATCCAAGTACAAGTTATCCACGCAAGTTACCCAAGTAATCTGCACCACTCTACAATGAAGAATACTTAAATGAAAAAGGAACAGATCAGAAAATAATATTTGATAATAATATATTTGACGAGATAAAAGAAAAAGAATTAGATTTAAGTGTAGAAAAAATATTTAAAATACCAATAATAAAAAACATATTTAGTAGACGAAAGGAAGAATATTACGTAGTAAGTCAAAAAGAACATGTAATAGACTGTAGATATGCAAAAGGTAGAGCTAGTATACCACTAATAACAAAAAGAATAATTAATAAGAAATAAATGATATAAAAAGTAAAGACCCAATAAAATACGTACACCTTGGAGGAACAGAGATATTAATAAAAGCATGTTTTAGAGAAGGAATAGATACACCAATAGAATTATATTTAGCAGATGATAGAATTATAAAACATATAAAAAAAGTATAATAACTGCCAAAAGAGGAAGTTTAATATACCAAAAATTTAAATTTATAATAAGTGTGAATTATTCAGTGATAATAACATATAACTAACCCAGGAAGTAAAATATTTACAGCAAGATGTGAAAATCTATATGTAGTAACAACAAAACATAAAATAGCGGGAAAAAATAAAATTAATAAAATACAAGTAGAAAATCCTTTTGAACAATTTGTAAAAACAATTGATAACAATGATTATAGTTACAAAGACATGGATATAGAAGAAGATTTAGAAATAATAAATGATAGAATAAGTTCAACAAAAAGAATAGCTTTCGAAAAACCAAAATCATCAGGATCATCGAAAAGAACAAATTATAAAATCACTTTAATAGTTAATTTAACTCAATATTATATAACGGGAACAATAAATGAAAAAGAATATTTAATACTTCTAAATACAGGACAAGAAGAAAACCATATAGAAAAATACCTAGTGAAAAATGAAGAAATAAAATCTAATAGTAATATATGCCCAGATCTACCAAGAAGTTTAATAACTACTAAAGATACAACAGAAAAGGAAATAATAATAGGAGTTAGAAAAATAAAAATAGAATTTGAAATAAAGGAAGATATGCAAAAAGTCGACGTAATATTAGGAATAAAATGGTTAGAACAAATAAACCCTACAATATAGAACATACACAAATAACCATAACCTATAATAGAGAAATATTATTAATAAAAAGAGCTTTGACATGATATGAAAATATATGTACTTATGAAAATAATAGTAGAAGGATATTATAATAGATATTATACACCTACGATAGATACAGGAGCAGAAGCCAACTTATATAGATATAATTTTTTATCAGAAGACAAATGGGATAAGCTAAAAACATCAATAATAGTAAAAGGA
>NW_025851256.1:0-1289 GCF_002878395.1 Capsicum annuum
AAGATCATCAAATACAAGTAAAAGAAGATACGACAAATACATAGATAAAAATCAATATGCCAATACAACACAACCTAACACAATAAAGTAAGTGCAATGTATATGATGATGATGGTGATGATGATGCACGAGGTCATCACACAACCTCCGGGATCATCGCACAATCCCTATATATACCTACGGAGCAAAAGCATTCCGACGTAGGACCCATGGGGGGTTCGTCAACCCGTATATAATTCACATATCACATATCTCCTTTTTGGCACATCCCTCGAAAAGGGTTTTATAAGGTGTTACAATATCTCCTCCCCAGCACATCCCTCAGAGAGGGTTTTAAAAAGGCGTTGCCAGTGTTTCTCAGATGTTGCTATGGTGGTACCAATGTTTCATGAATGAGTATGATATGAGGATGTCATGCTCACAACCAATCACAATAAGTATTTTCACAACCAACCACGCACAATGATATATTTTCACAACTATGTGAGTCAAGATCCACTCATTATTTCAGTTTCATCACGAATTTCCACATGTCTCATATGCCAAATAAAGTATGAATATAATCACAATACACCAACGGTACCATATTAAGCATCTTAACAACACAATACAATTATTCACATGTATTCAAGGCTATTAATATCACACGGTCACACATATCACATAATAACTTAATTTCGACAATTACAACACATAAATAGTCATTTTTCATGATTAGTTCTCACCCTTAACATGCATTTTGTATCATCATTTACTACTCAGCCCAGTCTGAAAGAGTGAAGCCATAACCGACCTCGAAAGCCAAAAACGGTCTGCTACACTTGAATTCGTGTCTTTAATTTTCACGAACAATCCCAAACTTTACTAAAAACATCACATATGAAATCTATGCATCAAAATAAAACCAACGACACCCATATTGACTACTTTTAGTTTGGAGTCAAAACGGACCCCAAAATGGATTTCCGAAAAAGAAGGGTAAAATTGAAACTTTACTTTAAAAATATGTTCCCCATATTTTTAAGAACCTATAGATAAAAACCCACATTAAATCAAGTAAAAAATGAGGTTCAAACAACCTCGAACTACCGGGACCCGAACGACCAATAGCTCGGATGCACCGGGACCCGAACGAAAGGTATCCCAACCTAAAATCGATATTCTGGAGCTGCTGGCGCATTTCATTCGGCCATCCATTGCACGGATCAAAAGATCTCCTCATAAGTCCAAAATAAGGCTATCGAAGTCATCAAAAACCACAGTATTGCATAAATGATACCAAAATGCAT
>NW_025851256.1:1389-8314 GCF_002878395.1 Capsicum annuum
AAGCATAAAAACATGAAAAACTGGATGAACAGTTGATAGATCAGGGGCAAATCCAACTCATAAGTCACATCACCAACAGTCCGAAGAATTTCAAATGGACCAATATACCTAGGGCTAAGCTTACCCCTCTTCCCAAACTTCATAACACTCTTCATGGGTGAAACTCAAAGGAAAATACGATCACCAACACCAAATCTCAAGGCACGAAGTCTACAATCGACATAACACTTCTGCCTACTCTGAGCCGCTCTAAGTCTATCCTAAATGATTCGGACTCTAACCAAAGACTCACGAAAAAAGTCTGTACCCTGAGGTCTCACCTCTGAAACATCAAACCAACCTACTGGGGAGCTACCATGCCTACCATACAACACCTCTAAAGGAGCCATATCAATACTGGAATGGTAGCTATTACTATATGCAAACTCTGCTAAAGCCAAATGTTGCTCCCACTGGCCACCAAAATCCATCACGTATATGTGGAGTATATCTTCCAAAACCTAAATAGTACGCTCTGACTGGCATCAATTTGGGTGTGAAACGCTATGCTAAGATCAACCTAAGTACCCAACTCATCCGGAAAAGTCTTCTAAAAGTGAGATGTGAACACAGGACCTCGATATGAAATAATGGAAACCGACATACCATGAAGACGCACAATCTCACAAATGTAGATACGGGCAACCTCTCGGCACTGAATGAGACCTGAACCGGAATAAAATAAGTTGAGTTGGTCAATCAATCCACGATGACACAAATATTGTCAGAACCATCCGATATGAGATATACGAGGCAAACCAGTCACAAAGTCCATGGTGATCCGTTCCCACTTCCACTCGGGAATGGAACCTCAAAACAACCCACCAAGCCTTATATGCTCGACCTTCACCTACTAACAACATAGTCAACGAGCCATAAAATCTGTCATATCTCACCTCATACCACCCCACCAGTAATGCTATCTCAAATCACGATACATCTTAGTCACACTTGGATGGATAGAATATCTGGAACAATGGCCTCTTCCAAGATCAACCTAATCCAATCACTACTCTCGGCACAGAAACTTAGCCCCAAATCGTCAAAAATCCATCTGAATCAAGTGAGGCTTCCTTAGTCTCCCCACTCAACACTTTATCTCAAATAAACCTCAATCCAACATCATCAAATCGATGAGCTTGAATTTGCTCTATCAAAGAACTAGTATCCACAAATGCCAAAACACGCCCCGACATCAAAATATCACATCTAACCATATGGTTAGCTAAAAACTGAACCTCTAAGGCCAAAAGTCGCTCCTGGGTCAAAAGATGTGCCAAGCTACCCATACTAGTCGACTTTCAGCTCAAGGCATCCACAACCATATTAGCCTTGCTCGGATGGTAGAGAATAGCCAAGTCATAATCCTTAAGAAAGTTAAGCCAACGACGCTGCCTCATATTAAGATCTCGCGGGCTGAAGAAGTACTGAAGGCTACGATGATCTGAGAAGATCTCACAATGGACTTCATATAAGTAATGCCTCCATAACTTCAAAGCAAACACAACTGCATATAACTCCAAATCATGGGTAAGATAATTTCTCTCATGGGGCTTCAATCTTAACGAAATGCATAAACAATCACCTTGTCTTTCTACATTAACACAACTCCCAATCCAACATCGAAAGCATCATAAAACACGATAAAACCCATGTCCTTCTTGGTCTAAGTCAAGATATGAGCTAAAGTCAACAAATCGTTTAGCTTTTAAAAGCTCACCTCAGAAGCATAGGACAACTGGAAAGAAATCTTCTTCTAGGTCAACTTGGTCAATGGAGCTGTAATGGATGAAAAACCCTCGATAAAACACCGATAATAACTTGCTAAGACAATAAATCTTCAAATCTCGATGGTAAAGTAGGTCTAGCCCAATCATGAACCGCTGCAACCTTGGTTGGATAAACCATAATACCTTTCTTAGTCACCATATAACCCAAGAAAGAATCAGACTCCAACCAAAGCTCGAACATAGAAAACTAGGAATACAACTTCTCATCCCTAAATCTCTAAAGCACAATCCACAAATGCTCTTCATGCTCAACCTCACTCCTGGAACAAACCATGATATCATCTATAAATACAATAACAAAAGAGTTAAAATATGGTCAAAACACTCGGTTCATCAACTCTATGAACACAACAGGGGCATTGGTCAACCCAAAGAACATGAACAAGAACTCATAATGACCATATCGAGTCCAAAAAGTTGTTTTCAGAATATCCGAAGCTCTAATCCTCAACTGGTGATAACCTAACCTTAAATCAATCTTTAAAAACACCGCAGCATCCTGAAGCTGATCAAATAAATCATCGATGCGAGAAAGAGGATACGTATACTTAACCGTCACCTTATTTAACTATCAATAATCACTACATATCTGCATAGACCTATCGTTTTTCTTCACAACAAGACAGGTGCACCCAAAAGTGAATCACTAGGTCAGATAAATCCCTTATCCAACAACTCCTGCAAATGATTCTTCAGTTCCTTCAGCTCTGCTGGGGCCATCTTATAAGGAGGAATAAAAATAGGCTTGGTGTCCGACTTAACATCAATAATAAAATCAATATCTTGATCCGAAGGCATACTAGGCAAGTCCGTAGGGAACACATCTATAAACTCATGGATGACATAAATAGAATCCAAGAAAGAAGGAGAAATAACACTGGTGTCACGAATATGGGCCAAGTAAGATAAACATTCCTTCTCAACCAATTTACGAGCCTGAACATAAGATATAATCCTCTTAGGACCCGAATAAAATGTACTCTTCCAAGCTATCCTTGTCACACCAGCCAAAGCTAAAGTCACAGTCTTACCAAAACAATCTAAGATAACATGATAAGGAGCCAACCAATCCATACCCAAAATAACAACAAAATCGATCATATCTAACATAAGCAAGTCCACCAAAGTCTCACACCCGACAAAAGTCACAATACAAAATTGATGCACCTAATCCACCAATAAAGAATCACCTACTAGGGTAGATACACGAATAGGTATGGAAAGAGGCTCAATAACAAAATTAAAATCCCAAGCAAAATACACAGACACATAGGAGAAAATTGATCTAGGATCAAATAATACAGATGCAGGTATGAAACAAATGGAACGGTACCTGAGATCACAGCACCTGCCTCAGATCTAACTTATATAGAGTAACACTATCCATGACTACCAACTGGCTAAGTAGCCCCACAACCACCAACATGGGCTTTACCATTCTTACCTCTTTCACCTTTGGTAGAACCCTTACCTCTCATTATTGAAATAGAAGTAGCTCTAAACACACGGTGAGAACAGTCCTTGGCCACATAGACAATCTGAATATACACATAGCAACCTCTACGACTAGTCTCAACAAGGGTAAGTACAATTGAGCCCGAACGGCCACCCTGAACTGCTGAACAAAAAGATAGACCAGCTGAACTCTATAAAATTACCTGCACTGTGTTTATCTACCTCATTAACCCTCATCTGTCAGTGTTAATGTCTCAACTTATACTGGCTACATAGTTTTGGAACACAAGGATTGCTTCTAAGGATCACACCCTTAACTATCAATATACGTCCTCATTCTTGGGTTCACTCGGTGCTAAATCTTGGATTCACTCGGTGCTAAATACTACTCTCATTTGAATAGACACTAAACATGTTTAACTGAAATGAACTGGACTGAGTTTATTGAGTTCCGTTGACTGACGGAATACTACTAAGATTACTGAAGTACTAAGCTTTTTGAGATTACTGAGATTACTGAGTTTTCCTGAGTCACATGACTGACTGAATTCTACTGAACATGGCTTGACTGAGGATATTGTTAAAACATGACACTGGCTCTAGGCACACAGCTAAATTATTGGATATAAGTACCCCCAGGACTCGATAGCATGAAACTAACAAGACTTGACACTTCTTGAACACATGACCAATATCAACAATTCATAATACAATAAGTTGGGGATTTCATGAAGTACATGGTCATCATAATCTTGTACATATAAGGAATGCATATAATCAATGTCATAATTCCACATTCTAGCATCATGAGCATTTCAACAAACATCTACATTGCACATTAATAGCATGGGAGTAATTTGAACATAAGGGTAAAACATGAATCCATCACTTAAGTCACAATTGAGCTATATTATATAATTTCTAGTCTTCTAGGCATTTTATCAAACACCTTACATGCACCACTTAGGGCATAGGTATAATAATCAATTAACACCTCATAACCACTCAATTCAAGGATTTAAACTCATATACTAACGTAATTCCATAAAAACACATAGAGATTCAAACTTGGGAACCATACAACAACAATCCCATAAACATAATCAACCCACAAGATAATATTCATAATACATGATTTAAAACTTGATTCTTGGGCTTCATGGACGAAAGAAATCCATGAATGAACACTATGCATACCTTGATTGTAAGGTTTATGAAGTTCTTTGAGAGATTCTCAGAGTTGGCTTTGATTTCTTGGAAACTAGGGTTTTGTTTCTTGGGAGAGAATGTTCTTGATTTGGAGAAAAAGTGAGTAAATAATAATTTGAAATATTTTTAGGGATTAAATCCCGCATCAGAATGTGTTAAAAACCTTGGAAAAAGACCAATATATCCCTGGATGAAATATTTATTTTTTGTCAAAATCTCCCGATTTGGCAAGCTGGCACGACGCGACGCTATCGCGTCGTATCTCTGGAATTTGACAACTGGGAAATTGGGAGATGGCGCGATGCGGAGCTATTGTGTTGGTACTTTTCTTGCGACCTAGAAGTTTGGCCGATGCGGAGACATCGTGGAGATTCACTGAAAAAAGGACAATTGGGATTTAGAAGCCCTCCGCAATGCGGTGTAATCGTAGAGTCTTACTGGAAACTGACAAACATTATTTTGGATTATGGAGCGACGCGCCACTAGATGAAATGACGGTGTTTTACAACTGAAATTTTAAATTGCCATAACTTCTTACTCGGTTATCAGATTTAGGCGAATTTGGTATCGATGGAAAGCTTATTCAATTTTCCACACAACAAAAAGTTAAAATATTGAAAATTCCATATATATAAAAGTGTATTCATATTTAAAGCATGTCTTTGACATCTTCGAGATTAATTTAAGCTAGATAGAAGTATAGGGTATTACAATATCTCCCCCGTGGGAATATTTGTCCTCGAATGAAACTGTTTGAGATGGGAGAAATGATACACTGAAGTACATGCTGAACATGAACAATTGAAATATGATTTCATGACTGATATAACTGATAAGCTAAATGTATTATACTGAATATGCATATCTGATGCATGAATAATGGATTTATGGATGCATGACTAAATTACTGATAAGATGAGTTTCTCATCAAACTGAATATGCATATCTGATGCATGAATACATGACTAAACTGACACATGAATGCATGACTGACTATACAATGATAATTGATACCAAGTTTATAATGGAATTCTGAACATGAACCAAATACAAAGTTACTAAAATCTAAACATGAAACTGAAAGGCTTAAGGAAAGCTGTTACCTTGGGCTGAGTCTAAATTAGTGGAGAAGAGGTAAGGATACTTAGTATGTATGTCTACTTTTGCCTCCCAAGTAGCTCTCTCAATAAACTGACTTTGCCAAAGAACTTTGACTAAAGGAACTTTTTTGTTCCTCAGTCTATGGGTTTGGTAGTCAAGAATTTCGATCAAAATCTTTTCGAAAGAGAGGTTGTTCGGAATATCTATGCTCTGAATAGGGACTACAACTACGGGGTCACCTATGCAATTCTTGAGCAAATAGACATGGAAGACTAGATAAACTGAGGCTAGATCTGAAGGCAATTTGAGCTCATAAGCTACTTTGCCAAAGCGACAGAGAATTTTGAAGGGACCAACATATCGAGGACTAAGCTTTTCCTTCTTGCCGAATCTCTTTACTCTCTTTATGGGAGAGATATTTAGATAAACATAGTCACCAATCTTGAACTAGAGATCTTTTCCGTGCACATCTGCATTAGACTTTTGTCGGCTCTGAGCAGCTGAAGTTTTTCTCTGATCAACTGGATTTTTTCTAAGGCATCAAATACAAAGTCAGGCCCTATAACTGAGGCCTCACTAACTTTGAACCAACCAATTGGAGATCTGCATCTCCTACCATAGAGAGTTTCGAATGGAGCCATATTAATACTGGAATGATAGCTATTGTTGTATGCAAACTCAATCAAAGGCAAGTAGTCATCCCAACTACCCATGAAATAAATTGCACACACTTACAGCATATCTTCTAAAGTATGAATGGTCCTTTCTGCTTGACTATCTTCCTAGAGATGGAAGGTTGTACTGAGATAAACTTGGGTACCAAGACCCTTTTGGAATGCTGTCCAAAAATAAGAGGTGAACTGGTTACCTCTATCTCAGATAATAGAAAATGGAACATCGTGTAATCTGACCAACTCTTTGATGTATAGTTTGGCATAATCCTCGACTGAATAAGGGGTATGGACTGGAAGAAAATGAGTTGATTTGGTTATCCTATCTTCAATAACCTAAACTGAATCATGCTGATGATGAGTACGAGGCAAACCTTTCATGAAGATTATGTTCACTTCTCCCACTTCCAAGTAGGAATATTAAACTTGTAATGCCCCAAAAAATGGGTCCCGGAGCGTCACACGATGCTTGAGGCTATGAGTAGCCCCAAGCTAACCCTTTGAGCCATTTTCATTCAGTTCAACACAAATCAATGGGGTTTCCATAAATAAACCTCAAATATCAACAGAGTAATCATCATCCAAGAATAAAAGAATTTTAGAAAGATAACTAAATACGACTTATTAGTCAACTCCCAACATCTACACTAGTCTGACAAG